>NW_024117830.1:0-97826 GCF_003073215.2 Triticum urartu | reverse complement strand
ATTCTAAGAAGGGGTTCTTACCTGTATTACAAGGTATGAAATTGAGCTCAGCTCAATGTCCGACCACGGCAGAAGATATAGAAGAGATGAGCGTCATCCCCTATGCATCAGCCATAGGTTCTATTATGTATGCCATGCTGTGTACCAGACCTGATGTAAACCTTGCCGTAAGTTTGGTAGGAAGGTACCAAAGTAATCCCGGCAAGGAACACTGGACAGCGGTCAAGAATATCCTGAAGTACCTGAAAAGGACTAAGGAAATGTTTCTCGTTTATGGAGGTGACGAAGAGCTCGTCGTAAAGGGTTACGTCGACGCTAGCTTCGACACAGATCTGGATGACTCTAAGTCACAAACCGGATACGTGTATATTTTGAATGGTGGGGCAGTAAGCTGGTGCAGTTGCAAGCAAAGCGTCGTGGCGGGATCTACATGTGAAGCGGAGTACATGGCAGCCTCGGAGGCAGCACATGAAGCAATATGGGTGAAGGAGTTCATCACCGACATAGGAGTCATACCCAATGCGTCGGGGCCGATCAAGCTCTTCTGTGACAACACTGGAGCTATTTCTCTTGCCAAGGAGCCCAGGTTTCACAAGAAGACAAGGCACATCAAGCGTCGCTTCAACTCCATTCGTGAAAATGTTCAAGATGGAGACATAGAGATTTGTAAAGTACATACGGACCTGAATATAGCAGATCCGTTGACTAAACCTCTCCCTAGAGCAAAACATGATCAACACCAGAATTCCATGGGTGTTCGATTCATCACAATGTAACTAGATTATTGACTCTAGTGCAAGTGGGAGACTGTTGGAAATATGCCCTAGAGGCAATAATAAAAGCATTATTATTATATTTCCTTGTTCATGATAATTGTCTTTATTCATGCTATAATTGTGTTATCCGGAAATCGTAATACATGTGTGAATAACAGACACCAACATGTCCCTAGTGAGCCTCTAGTTGACTAGCTCGTTGATCAACAGATAGTCATGGTTTCCTGACTATGGACATTGGATGTCATTGATAACGAGATCACATCATTAGGAGAATGATGTGATGGACAAGACCCAATCCTAAACATAGCACAAGATCGTATAGTTCGTTTGCTAGAGTTTTCCAATGTCAAAGTATCTTTTCCTTAGACCATGAGATCGTGTAACTCCCGGATACCGTAGGAGTGCTTTGGGTATGCCAAACGTCACAACGTAACTGGGTGACTATAAAGGTAGACTACGGGTATCTCCGAAAGTGTCTGTTGGGTGACATGGATCAAGACTGGGATTTGTCACTCCGTATGACGGAGAGGTATCACTGGGCCCACTCGGTAATGCATCATCATAATGAGCTCAAAGTGACCAAGTGTCTGGTCACGGGATCATGCATTACGGTACGAGTAAAGTGACTTGCCGGTAACGAGATTGAACAAGGTATTGGGATACCGACGATCGAATCTCGGGCAAGTAACATATCGATTGACAAAGGGAATTGCATACGGGGTTGATTGAATCCTCGACATCGTGGTTCATCCGATGAGATCATCGTGGAACATGTGGGAGCCAACATGGGTATCCAGATCCCTCTGTTGGTTATTGACTGAAGAGTCATCTCGGTCATGTCTGCTTGTCTCCCGAACCCGTAGGGTCTACACACTTAAGGTTCGGTGACGCTAGGGTTGTGAAGATATGTATATGCAGTAACCCGAATGTTGTTCGGGGTCCCGGATGAGATCCCAGACGTCACGAGGAGTTCCGAAATGGTCCGGAGGTAAAGAATTATATATAGGAAGTGCTGTTTCGGGCATCGAGACAAGTTCCGGGGTCATCGGTATTGTACCGGGTCCACCAGAGGGGTCCCGGGGGCCCACAGGGTGGGGCCACCTGCCCCGGGGGCCACATGGGCTATAGGGGGTGCGCCTTGGCCCATATGGGCCAAGGGCACCAGCCCCTATAGGCCCATGCGCCTAGGGTTTCCACCAAGGAGGAGTCCAAGTGGTGGAAGGCACCCCTAGGTGCCTTGGGGGGAGGGAAACCTCCCCTTGGCCGCCGCCCCCCCCCCTAGTAGATGCCATCTACTAGGGCCGGCGCCCCCCTGGCACCCCTATATATAGTGGGGGAGAGGAGGGACTTCATACACCAGCCCCTGGCGCCTCCCTCTCTCCCCGTTACGTCTCTCTTCCTCGTAGTATAGGCGAAGCCCTGCTACTGTGACGCCCTGCATCCACCACCACGCCGTCGTGCTGCTGGATCTTCGTCAACCTCTCCTTCCCCCTTGCTGGATCAAGAAGGAGGAGACGTCTCCCGTCCCGTACGTGTGTTGAACGCGGAGGTGCCGTCCGTTCGGCGCTTGGTCATCGGTGATTTGGATCACGTCGTGTTCGACTACATCATCACCGTTCTTTAGAACGCTTCCGTGCGCGATCTACAAAGGTATGTAGATGCATCCAATGACTCGTTGCTAGATGAACTCCTAGATGATCTTGGTGAAACGAGTAGGAAAATTTTTGTTTTTCTGCAACGTTCCCCAACACTCATACATTGGGTTCGTTCTAGCCTGGAGGAGTTGTCTCCACCAACTGAGGAAGGTCAAAAGGACACAATTTGGTGACTCCATTTTCAAGCATGCGTTGAACCATCATCAATTTATGGGATACAAAGAGGTATTCTCATATAGAGCAATGAAATTCACCAAGACGCCTTGGGCATTGGTGGACTGCAATCATACCCCCAAAACCTTACTGAACATTGGTGAAGTAGAACTATAATCTGTTCCACTTTTTGTTGGTCTTCCTGGGAGGTGGCTTGAAGTAGGGAACCTTCGACCTGAACTCGATACTAGCCCTACCGCATACTGAAACTTCTTGTGACTTGGATTGGGCTTCATCAAGAAGAGACTCTTCCACAACGTAAAATGGGGGTGCAAGCCTAGGAAGTGCCCGTAGAAGGTCATGAAACAGGCGATGTGCAAAAGTCCATTCCAATTCAGCTTTGGCAGCTGAACCTCATAGTAATGCAATAGTCCCTGAAGGAAGGGGTGGACAGACAGGGATACTATGAGTCTGGCAATATTATATTTACTAATTGGAGGCACCATACGGGGCACCCCATTAATCCTTAGGATTAAAGAATTTTGACCGTTGGATTAACACATAATGTATACATAGCCATCAGATGAAACATAACACGTGATGACTAATAATACTACCACGTATGGGAGTTTTACTGCCTTAGGACTCTCTGTTTCCTAGAAAAAAAGAAATCTTTCCTTATAAAACCAAAATCTGAGCTGCCATATCAATTAGATGGAACGTAAGATTTGTAGTCCTATACTACCACGTATGGGAGTCCCTTGGGTCTCTCTCAGTTTTCTAAAAAAATGAAATCTTACTTTAAAAAACAGAAACCAGAAATTTTATTATTAGAAATCACTTAAGGGTAACATAAGAAGAAAAAAATACACATTAATTTTCACACACCAAAAAAATCATAATTAATCATAAACCTATTATATGTAAATTTTAATGGTCAAAATCTGTTAGGCGGCCATGACATAAATTTTTAATGGAAAAAGCAACACGTACCAAAAGTACAAAAAAGATTTAAACCCACATGCACCAAAAATAGTCTTGGATGCCATTATTCAAGTCCCGATAAAAAATTTCAATTTGCCTTCTCCATTCATAAAGAGACATTATAAAAAATAATGATACATACAAATGAAACGTCCTTAGGCCCTGTGCTAGAAAAATAGTCAATGTCCCAATTATCACTAAAATATCGTTACACAAATGTCATGCCCTTGATATTGATCCAACGGTGGACATTACTTTTATTATTTTGACAAAAAAGGTTCAACCGATAGAAACATCATTGGAGACATCTATACGTATCTTCATCTATTGTAGGACACATGATGTGTCTAACCAACAAGTATATCTATCTAAAAATGTTTCTAGCCCGTGTAGCCGCACGGCTTGATGACTAGTGCCATCAAATTATGAATAATTTGTTTGGAGGAGGATGCGAGTGGTGGACTAAGATGATAGCACACGAGACACATGATTTACCCTTGTTTCAGACCCTCCATTGGGAGGTAACGCCCTACTCCTACTTTGTCTGGTTGTATTGCTCGAATGTTCACCAGCCATCGGGGAGATCACCGAATATTGTGTCGCAAGTGCTTGGCTGTGATAGCACCCATTGAGTGAAAGAATCTTTTGGATATGCCCTGTTTAGACTAGTATAGTCGATGCACATCCTCCACTCCGATTGAGGACGAGGACTCGGAATGGTACACTTCCATAATAAAGCCTTCCACCAGGAGCCATGTTATCTCTTCCCTGGTAGACATGCACTGGTATTCATCAAAATAGCACATATGTTGCTTGATCGGCTTGATGTTTCACTGAACTTCAAGGAACGTTGATGTTAATTCCTAGGACCATTGACATGTCAGAGATAGTCCGTGCTAATATTCTCAGTTTTCCTAGAAGGAAAGGAGAAGAGCCTCCTCCTACTCGGGGCTTAGTTTGGTGCAAATATGAATGAACTTGGCTGTATCAACCGGGTCAATTTGGATTTCCTTGGTGACCTCTGCTGCCTGGAACAACAAGGATCTTGTGCTCTTATTTGAGGCTAATGCTCCTTGCACAACATCTTGCATGATGACATCGAACTCTACCATTGCAACCAACAAGTCGACGAGGTGGATGCTCTCATGATTGCACTGATAGGCGTGTTGGATATTGCACTGCACCATGATGACCCAATTGGGGGCCGACATCTTGAGCTCGAGATAGACATAGTTGGGTACCATCTCTGGATAGCATTGAAGGAACCCAATGGATCAATAACTTTAAAACACAAGGTTATGATCATGTAGTTACTGAGTGTCTTGAAAGTGATAGGTATATCAATCTACTTGAGTGACACGGCTTGGTGTACTAGGATAACTCCGTGGAAGGGTGTACCATTGGTCTGACTTGGGAGCGAAAGATGTTCATCCCACTAAGAGTGTTAGCATAGAGGATGTTGGGACCATTCTCCCCATCCATAAGTACATTGGGGTGTGATTGGTTAATTAATTACCTGCAGCCATTTTGGCCTTCTTTCACTGGCAGCCCGGTTGAGCCTGGCTGACTTAATACATGCTCTAAACCATGTTTTGCACTTCGCTTCGCCGCCTACATTGCATCATGGGGTCATTTTTTATATGGTGTTTGGTTGGCAACACTTGAGGGTTATGGCTGTGAAGACGCAAGTACCTGGCAATTGGTTACTCCCGACCTAATGTTGTGGTCACCCCTTCTCACTAGTGGTGACCTTACCACAAAACACAGCAGCAGTGAGGAACATACCACTTTGAACTAGCGTACACGTCACATTAACAACCATACTTGGACAAACTCATAGGCACATAGTCATGATAACAACACAGTAATAGCTCGCCCTCGATAGACTAACATACAAACATTGTTGTGATCTAAGTCGAAGGCATTGAGACACTGCACTATTTGGATCATGTCAAGTGCTTCGTCATTCTAATGGCACTTGACTGCCACCTCTATGCTAGAGATGTAGAAGACGATGACCTTGAAGCTTTCCTTAGTCAACACCTTGAAGGTGAGCATGTAGCCAATCTGGAGCTTGTGAAAACCTTGATCCATTTTTAGCCTCCCGTTGACATCCCAGAGCATGAATCTCCGGCTGCAGGCGACGTTCACCCTCACAGTGACTCCTAGTCTGATGGTGCCCATGCTGACTAAAGGTATCGGAGATCGGAAATAACTCCAATCGAGGTGATAATGCGCAAGAACTTATGTATGGTCGGGCATCATTTCTTAGGACAGTGCAGGACCTCACTACAACAATAAACATGGTGTTGCGATTTTTCCTGTTGACCATCCTCTTCCTATCGCTCGATAACTAAGACTCTGCTAATAACGCTAAGGCAAGAAACAATATTTAAGAGGAGGGGTTCCTCGGGATCAACAACTACCAGGACCGGAGAGTTAGTCACATATTCCTTAAGCTCGCAGAATGCGACATCAACTTCTGGAGCCATCTCAGACTTCCTGCTTCATTCGAGCACCTTAAAAAGGGAGCCCTGTATCACCGAGAAGAGCAATGAAACAATTGTAGACCACCATGCTTCCGGCAAGCCTTTTAACATCATTGATGTTCTTGGGTGGTTGAATTTCCTATATAGCATTAATATTTGCCAGGTTGATCTCTATATCATGATATGAGACCATGACTACAAGGAGGTTTCCTATAGCGACCCAAAAAAAATAGTTCCTAGGGTTGAGCTTGTTGATGCAGTTTTTCCTCAAGTGTTCTGGAAGGTCTCATACAAGTTAGGTAGTAAGTCAAAGTTTCTTCTGGATTTTACAACTAGGTATTCAATGTACACTTTCATGTTCCTCCCGATTAGCCCTCAAAGGTTTGTTGCATGAAACTTCCATAAGTTGCTCCACATTCTTGAGGTGGTCAACAATGTTTTATCTTTGTGCACGAGCTTCATTCCACTTGATGGTATCCTAAGTATGCTCTAGTAAAGTTATGATATCCCAAAGTGAAGTCAACTATCAAATTGATCTTCGTGGAAAATGTTACAGATCTTTGGGACAAGCCTAGTTGTGATCATTAAAGTACACACACATTGCTCGACTTGTCGTTAGGCTACATGACTAGAACTGGGTTGGCTAGCCAGTTCGGGTGTTCGGTAGCTCTCGCAATACATGCCTCTTTGAGGTGGTCGACTTCTTATAATAAAGCAAGATTTCCATTATAGTAAAGCTCTGAAGCTTCTGCTTCCCAGTTTGTCATCACAAAAAATAAGGTGATGTTTGACAATGTCCTAGGTTATCATAGGCATGTCTGACGCACTCTAAGAAACACATCCATTTTGGTATGCATGAATTTTAGTAGTTCTCGTTAATGTTGGAAATCTTGGGCCAACCTGATTTTCACAAAACGGATCGGTCGAGAGGGGTCAGGAGTGACTTCCCTCACTCTGTCATGCCCAGTTACGGTGACAATAGGTCTAGCATGCTACTTCATACAATCATACCAGAGCAATTGGTGTTGGTCATGACCAAAGTTGGATCGCTCGAGAAAATCTGATTAGACCCCACAATGGCCACCAAATTTTGATGAATGATGGTTTGTTGATCTTATGATCTAAAGTCTATCATTAAATAAGGTAGAAAGAGGGGTGGTGCCCAAAGGGATCTCATTGGTGATGAACTTCACAGTAGTTTTACCCAGATTTAGGCCTCTAGATGGGTCAATATAGCTTTATTGATGATCATAGACGATTACAATGCGGCTTTGCTATCTACTGAGCAAGGGTACAAGAATGTTCTCCTACATATCACATGATTTTGTGGGGGCTATCATTGGCTTTATATATCTAGCCCTAGGTTGGTAGTTTGGTTTCGTATCTTCAAGGGATAAAATGTGATTATTAGCTTATGCACTTACGGGTTAAAAATCTCCTACAACCACAAAATCCTTAAAGAAGCGTCTTGGCATTTATCCCTTACGAGTGGATTTCCGGGCGTAGGACCCAGGAGCCATGAGGACCCGGGCTTGCAATAAGATTTAATTAGGTGCGCCTGCACCACTCTCTATCGTACTAGATCTATACTCACCGATATTAGGCTTCCGTGCAATCATGTGTTGCTCTGCTGCGGGTAATTGGTGACCTCGCCTTCACTCTTCACGAAGTTGATCTTGAGGCTAGACATGACCTCAAAGTAGAGAAGAGGGAGCTCAAGATCAATAATGTCAAGCACCAAACCTTCCACCATGATGATGGTGTCATCCGCATAATGCATGTGGGAGATACCCCTTGGTACGATAATATGATCCATTAAGACTTTAATAAGAACAACTTCCTTGGCCTTCTCAAGGATAATCGCCAAGATGTCAAATGGTAGGTTGAAAATGTGCCCTTGTCTCATAGCCCAATACGAGAAAAAATATAGACGAACTTCCCTATTAATATTAACAGTGGTGCTCCCCACTACACACCATCTCCATGATCTAACAAATCCAATGCATGGTCCTCAAACTCCATCACTTGATGGATAAGACCAATCGGGGTTATTGTACTCCTTTTGAAAGTCAAGCTTGAGGAAGACGCCTCTCTGAATTTAACCTTAACCTCATGAATAACTTATTGACCACTAAAATTCCATCGTGCATACATCACCCCTTAATGAAGGCAGATTGGTTTGGCAAGTGGGGCAAATCTACACGCACATAACTTCACAAAGATTCGCTCGATCATATTAATCATTGTGATTGGCCTAAAATTCATGATGTCCTTGTCCCTCATGGTATTGGGGATCATTTTATCACGCTAAAGTTAAGGTGAGACATATCGAGGGTGCCACGAAAGAACCCCCGCAATATATGCATGATCACCAACTTAATATTCTCCTAGATTTTTTTTAAAAGAAGGTGGTCGATAACCCATCAGAACCATGTGCTGAATTGGAGTTAATTACCATGGTACCCTTGATAACTTCCTCAACAGATAATGGGAGGGACAATTCCATATTCTCGAGGTCCGAGACTCTAGCTCCTCCTAGCCAGCAATCCAACTATATGACAACCCCTGCTTGTGGTTCTGCTAGAAACTCCTCTGCTAGAAAAGTAGATGTGAGCAGATATATCTCTAGCCTCCTCTAGAGAATCATTTTCCACCTAAAGGCATGTGATGACACACTTCCTCCTACACCAATTAACAATTGCATGGAAGTTTGTCATGTTGCTGTCGGGCTTTCAGAGCCAGTTTTGATGACTCAACTTCTAGCAATAAAGCTCCTCACCTCTATGGATCTCCATAAGGGAGTCCTCAAGGGTGTACCGCTGAAGGCACTCTTTAGAGGCAAGGCTAGATGTGTTAGAAGCGTGGTCAAGGACCCGGTTCTTCCCAAGTAGCTCTTCCTTACGGGGAAAAAATTACGTCCCTAGGTTAGCACTCCCATCCTTGCATTAATTGGCATGAAACCTTTGAATAGTGATGCAAAATATCAACTATATAGAAATATCTAGGGGGAGCAGCCTCCGCCACCCACCTTAGTTAAATCTCCTCCTTGAACCCAGGCCGGTGCAGCCAAATGTTCTCATAATGGAAGTAGTTCTACCAGGGATGGGAGATATCCGCTAAGGTAAGGAGCAGATGGGGTATGGTCAAACCTTATCGAGGTGACAACTTTCAGGCCAAAGAGGGGGAAGCAAAGTTCCAACTCAACTAACACAAGACCTTCATCTAATACGGTCCACCTAGTTGTTCATCCAAGTGTACCGCAAACCAACACTAGTAATATCCCTAAGCACCAGATCTACAATGAAGTCATTAAATACATGCATACAAGGACCATTAATATTAGATGATTTTTTTCTCATCAAAGGAGCAGAGCAAGTTAAAGTTGCCACCCACCACCATTGGTAGGAGGCGTCGCTCCACCTTAGCTTTTAGCTCGGCTAATAAATACACCGACTTGCGATAGTTAGCCAAACCTAGGGAATAATAAGCTCCCAACTAAGGTTAGTCTGTCTGTATGTGAGGAACTTACTAATAAAGAACTCTCTCGGATCCATATCGTCCACCTCACACAACATATCATCTTCAACAGGAAACCACCAAGGGGATAGCCCCCCTTTTGGGGACCTATCTGGCTCTATTATGAGTTAAGAACCTAGTCATGGACTTAGTTAGCCGCCCATGAGACATCCTTTATGGCATCACTGGGTTGCCGGAGCCCTACAAGGTATATGATCCGCGTCTTGGGACACCTCCTCTAGTTGAGTGGGTCACGAGGATACATCGTTCTCTTGCCCCTCATAGATCTCCTTTGCTTGTAGCACTGCGATTTTCTCCAAGCGATTGCCTTTCATCCCTAAAGGCCTCCAGACAGTCGTTGATGACCTTTGCCAAATATCCAGGATGTGTCAGAGCAAGGAACGAGAACCGAGTAAAAGTAGAGGGGAGAAGAAGGAAGGGGCTAGAAGTAATTAAGTCCAATTTGGTGGCCACCATCCGTTGGCCAACACGTTGAGCGGTGATAGGCTTGATCGCCACCATGACTGACCTGGCTGCCACCAGTCTGTTACTCCTGCGAGAGGGCGGAGGAGGTGGGGGCAGGGCAATGAGTGGTGCAAGCCTTGTCGCTAGCAAAGGCGGGGCAGGGGGTTCCAATGAGGGAAAATCTAGCTCCTAGGTGGCCAAGTCAGTGCCCACAACTCGAAACTTGGCGATGGGAGTGATGTTATCTCATGGAAGGAAAAGAGCTAAGTCATAGGATGCGACTAAGTGGACCGTACCACCATACCAAGAGAACGGAGGAAGGGGATGACAAGTGAGCCAGGACCACCATGCCACACTGTTGGAGTTCTCCTCGGCCCTGCCAAACAATGTGAGGTGGGGGGGTACCAACTCAATGCGGTCAGGTATGAAAGCTGATCCAAGTACACATGCACCTCTATAAATTGGTGACGTAGTGGTTGTTAGAGGGGTAGGCCGATGGTAATGAGATGGGGGTCGTGACATGTTCGGCCCCTCAATTGGTGACAGCTTGGTCGGGGCACTAGACGAGGCCGGTACAGGTGACATCACAAGAACCACAGACAAAGATACCTGTGTAGGGCCCAAGGTGCGAGGTAACATGGCGAGAAGATGAGGGGCAGCGGAGGGGATGTCGACTATAGTTTAGTGGCCCTCCAAGGGGTCAGAGTCATCATAATTGTTTGGGACGTCATGGTTTTCGTCATCATTGTCCTTGCAGGGGCATCGATTGGAGCCATTGTCTAGACGAGGAGGTGGGGTGTGCCTCCCCTCATCCTTTGGATCAACTGTGATGATCCAACCGTCGCCCCCAAAGTAGAACTCCAACATATAACATAAGTTTGTAGGATTCTGGCACTCGAACTTGGTGTATATAGGGCCAGACGGGTGAGTGGGAGATCATCAACCACCACAAGATTGTCGATGGACTTGGACATGATCTTGATGATATGAACCCTTCTAGCATGGTCTGTTATCCCATGGAGACGAACCCACATTGGCTCAAGGTATGATGAGACATCGGGATCAATGGTGGAATTCTCAATGGATACTACTCTCCATGGAGAAGGCCACTACAAACTTGGCTTGCGAAAACTCTCAAACCTTGCACGGGAACGGAGTTGAGTCGTAACCAGCCCTTTTCAAAAAAAAAATGGGTCTAAAAAATAGTGTGTGCTGCCACTACCTAGTATCTTTGTCCATAGTCGTCTCCTATTTTGGAAGACTAAGACATCATCGACCGGGTGCAGCTCGTCATAGATGATGTCCACACGAGCACTGCTAAACTACACCTTGATGAGGGCAAGATTCTCCGGAACACACAACACGACATCACAGAGGTCGATGAAACAGATCCCTAATCCTCAATCCCATGCCCACATCTCTAGGTCATAGACTCAGTTGGTCTGAAAGTCAACCATGGTGTGGCCTCATCCTTGCAGATGTAGCAACGTGTCAGTTCCTTGCATTCCGAGTAGTAGGTAGCCCACAATTGTAGCAGGAAACTTTCGTACTAGACTCCTTCTGAGCCGGTACATCGCCCAATTCCCTTTAAATCATGGAAGTTGAATCAGTGGAGTTGACAACATGCGAGGGATGGGGCAACATCCTTGTTCCTGCCCTGTCCGTTCTTCTTTTTCTTGAACTTGGCCTCGGTCCTCTGGGGATTAGGTGCGGTGTTGATGGTGGATGCCAATGCCCTTGGGGAATCATGACCCAAATCAAGGCGGTTGGGCGAATGACATGGCGAGTTGCGCCTAGGTAGAGGGGGTCGAGACCGGTCGGCCTGGATATCCTGGCTGCCGTGACCGTCGTACAAGGCCTGCGGACGAGAGATAGATGCTGGACACTTTTCTGAACTACTCAGTGCAACAATATCTCCAACGCACGCACGCAGCACACTACATATTTTTATTCTTGTCTTTCCGTGCGTGCAGGTACCGAATCTCGTGGGCGTTCTGTCTACCGCTGTGCAAATCTTTGTGTACGTCTACTCGATACTATCCCACGAGACCGGCATCCACTCCTTCCAAGCCGATGACGCAGTGGACTATGGCTACGAGATGGGAAAGCTCTTCGAGTGGTCTCCAGTGTAGGTCCGCGGCGGCAAACTGAGACTTGTCTTTATTGACAACGAGGCAACTCAAAACTTTTAAATTCTAAGCGAAGTACGAGAGTATTTCGATGGATGGTGGATCTATCTGTAAAAACTGATTGATTGATGGATCCCAGGCTCCAGTATGAACCCGACTTGCCACAAAAAAACATTTTGAGTAAAAGAAAAAACAATTTGAAACCTGTTCATTTGGGACTAAAACTTGAAATTCAGTTCTGTGGACTATTCCTGATTTTCTGAAACTCCAGTTGTATGTATGTCACTTCCGTAGTGTTTGAACTGCTCCTGTCAGTCAGATCTCTGTTGTGATTCACTTGAAATTCAGTTTTGTGACATATATGCGCCGAAATTAGTGATTGTGGAGGATGAAAATGGACGAAGTAGCATCAAACAACCTGACTGCTTCAGTCAGATCTCTATCTCCCTAACTACTGTCTAGACTCTAGAAAGGGCTATTAATATACAAAAAATTATGCACACTGCGTGAAACCTCCAGTTCTAACTCGCAAAGCAGTAACGAACCGAGACAGCTTACCTCTTGTGTCTAAATTCCGATTTTCCCCTCTTGTACACAAGGACGTGGCATGCATGGGTCGGCCCAGCAGGCACCTGACGGCGTGTTGGGCCATGGCTGCCGCACTTTTTATCTATTTTTTATTTTTCCTTTCCATCTTTCATAATTTCATTTTTTCCCTTTCTTGAGTTTAGTTGTTTTTTCGTTCACAATTTCCAGGAACTATTGGGAATTTATTAGCAATGTTGACGGATGTAAAAAAACAGGCGTAATTTGACGGATGTAAAAATGAGGTGTTCACAAACAGACCCTTCTGGCCTCCCGAACACCCTCTGTCTAACATGGTTTTTTGTTGGACATGTGAGGAGTGACCCTACACCAAGGGTGTGTGCCCATGGTATTCATTCATGCCATGTTTGGATGAATTCAGACACCGTTTGCATGTTGTATTTTTTGGAGTTGTCTCGGTGAAAATACAAAGCATGTGAAAAACGAAAACAACTTGGCATAACGGATGTAAAAAACCAGGTGTTCACAAACAGATCCTTCTTGCCTACCTGAACACCCTCTAACATGCTTTTTTTTGGACATGTGAGGAATGACCCAAACTTTTGCCACCAAGGGTGCATGCCCATGGTAGGCATCTATGCCCGGTTCGAACGAATTCGGAGCCCGTTTGCACGTTGCGACGCATTCGGTCATTTATCGGCCTTTTCCCAACAAGAAAACTTCAAAAAATACAAAACTTGTCTAAACGGCACGCACGAGTTTTTCTTGTTTTATTCTGTTGGTCTCGTAGGGGAAAACGGCTTGTCTTTTAATACTGTAAAAAAAATCAGGAAATAAGGTAAGGTCGTAAGAAATAAAAAAAAGTTCACTAAAAAACGAAGAAAAGGTCATAGATTTGGATACTGAAAATGAGTTCATGAAAGTGGAAAAAGTTCATCGATTTAAAAAAAACTTCATCAATTTAAGAAAAAAAATCACAATTTGTAAAAAGGTCATTGAGTTTGAAAAAAAGTTCATCAATTGTGAAAAAATGGTCATGGAATTTGAAAAGGCTCATAAATTTCAAAAAATTATGGGATTTTGAAAAAGTTTACTAAATTTGTAACAAAAAGTACACAAAGGTTTGAATAAAAATGAAAATGAAAAAGTGCACGGATTTGTGAATTTACGACTTTTACTAAAATAGAAAAAAAAGGAAAATGAAACTAAAACCGAAAAAGAGGAAAATAACATAAAAAATCGACCAGCGAACAATGAGTAACAAAACAAACAAGTGCATAGTAACATACAACTTACTTCCAGTTGGTTATCACGAGTCGTTGGGACCTTGAGGTTGCGTGTTCGAATACCATATATGTACCTATTTTCTGAACTTTAGCAAAAAAAAAGTGTGACACAAAATAGTGTAAGGCCAGTCCACAACGCGTGGTGGGGGGAGGCGACCAGCAATTGCAACCGCGTATATGTACGTCCCGAAAGGAGTGGGTATACGTTACTCTCAAAAGACCATAGTATCCTTATACGTCTTATACGTTTTGTGAAGGGGGTTGTACTCAATTTGTAAAACTAGACATGATGCGCCTAAAAAACGATCTTGCGTAAGTCGATTTTGCAAACCAAGGATCCAGCGGCTTCCCTGTTTTCCTTCTCTAGCCATCTTGTTCTTCCAAGCTACCCACTTCCACAGGCCTATCCTCCCGAGCACCCTCCTCCCTCGGCGGTTCCCGCCAAAAGTTTCTTTGCCTTCGCGGGCGACGCCGGAGCCCTTCTTTCAAGAGTCTAGTTCCTAAATCACCATGCTGTCTAGAATCGGGCTGTTAAATCACTCTCGGTAGTATATATCATCGCTAACAGAGAATATCTTCCATTCAAATACGAAGAGCTCAACCCTCCTCTCACAAGAAGCTATGAAGTCTGAACTTTTTCTTTTCGGAAGAGGAAACCACGCCGTCCACATGTATATGTCGGAAATCTCGATCATTTCGTGACAACCGACCAACTCTATTTCGCCGCTCGTCTCCATGGATGGTTTGCAAGCCAGAAATAGCAAGTAATTAAGCAAGATTTGCGTAAATAGCACTAACCTGGAGGAAGATTGAAGGGGGTCAATGGCATCGAGCGAGCGCTTCGCTGGTGAGCACAACGGCACCAACCGAGAAAGCTAGATCCATTCCGCTTCCGCAGGAGAGAGAGAGAGAGAGAGGGTACCCCTTGTACGTCCCGAAAACTTATATTCATAACCAACCAGTTTTTTTGACCTGACTTGGTGTGGAGCCATCGCCATCGTAGATTTTTTTTCGAACAGCTCTCCATGCCGTAGGAGAAGAGTGAGAGAGACAGAGGGTGGTACCCCTTGTTTGCAGGCATAAGCAACCAAAGTTAGACTTGACTTGGTGTGGAGCCATCGCCATCTTAGCTTTTTTTCTATTATTTTAGAAAGGGAAACCTTTAACGCCTACACGCCGGCCGAAACTTCTCGCGCTGCGCGTTGGATAGTAACAAATTCTACGGCACCGGAAGCACGCAGCATGACTCCACTTCCACGTTCCAGCCATGTGTTTTGTGGACCCAGCACGGCTGCCTTATCCTTGCCCTTTCTTCCTAAATCCTCCATCGTCCTTTCGTCTCGCTCGCATCTCTTTTCTTATCCTCTTGCTCTCTGCCTCCACACAAGCACGCGTCATGCCTTCCCATGGCTCCACGTCGGCAAGCCGGCCAGTCGCCGCCTCCACTCAACCGCGAGTGAACCCACTCCATGAACAGCACACAACAGCCTGGTGAATGCTGCAACCAGCCACCGTGGTCCGTGGTACTTGGACAGCGGGCATGGCCATGCTTTTCGGTGATGCGGCGTCCGCTAGCTGAACGAGGCATGGCGGCCGATGGAATGTTGCCACTGGCGAAGCGTTTTGCTGGAACCAGCTTGTCCGGGAGATACGATGAGTCTGCTGGGATTGCCGTGATATTGATGGAACCGGCAACCACGTTTGCCGGAATCGTTGTCGCAAGCATGGCGTTTTGCTGCAACCAGGCACGTCGTTTGCTGGAACCGGCGTCAGAATTGCTGGAACGGGCTTTTGTTCCTCGTTCGACGGTACCCATGGCAACCATCGGGGTCACGCATTTTTTTTTGCTGCAACCGCAGAGCACAAAGCTGCAACCGCTTTTGTTTTTTGCTACGACCAACGAAACTGTTTGCTACATCCATCCACGGCGGAGCTGTGACCCGCGACGGCGACGATGACATTTTTGCTGCAACCGTCGTCGGGGTTTGCTACATCCATTCATGATTGACTAGTGGCCGTTGTTTGCAGAACCAAGTGCGGCGACCTCAACGGCGAGGGCAGCAAGTGGCGCACGGGGATGCTGCAACCATGAGCATTGATAGCAAGGATTTGCAACCGGACAGCCGGGGAAATTGCATCCGGTTTTGATGGCAAAGCTGCGAACGAAATCAACGAGCAGGGAAGGTTTCTTTGGTGAGAAACGTATGGCAGTGCTATGAGGCGGCGAGGTCTGAGCAGCCGGAGGCCATTTCCCTCGCTGGAGCCGGGCTTGCCGGAGCTGCGCACGTGGACAGAGGCGTGTAGTTCAGAGACAGGGTGCGAGCCGTTGTCCTGTAGAATTGACGAAGTTACGTGTTATATAGCGAATAGATGGCTTGGACGGATTCCGTCGGGTGGCTATCTAATGGCTATCAGCGCTCTAATCTAAAGGTTTAAAACAGACCGGCCGAATTTTTCCGTCGGAGCGCTGGCGCCTAGCGGTCGCGTTTTAGAAATGCCACCTTAGCTTTTTATTAGGAGAGCTCACCATCTTAACTATAAGAGCATGGTTAATAGTATAGCTAGTTGTTGGCTATAAGAAACTATCATGTCATCTATAGCAAACCTTATAGCCAATATGTATAACAATTGGCTATGTGCTATTTTGTTAATACATGACCCAGCTTTCACTCTTACATGGTGCCTAGGAGCACGTGCTGCAAGTGGTTGTTGCATGAGCCCCTTACATTCTCTCTCCTATCCTCTCTCCTCCAACTAAGTATATAAATATTACTTTACTCCTTACAGCCTGCGGACTATACCCTATTGTACTTGCTCTAAGCTAGACCCACGGGTGGAGCCAGATGCATGGGCCATTGCCCATCCACACCCTTTGGGAATAAATTGAGATACATGTATCATAGCCCTCACCCCTAAGAAAAAGTATCATAGCCCTAAATAAAAATGTGAGGACAAGAAGTCTATTTGGCAACACCCCTTTTCGGAAACCTAGTAATGTGTAATCTTGGTATTTTCAGTGCCCGTGAATATTACTTCCTTTGTCCTACATTATAAGAGCTTTTTTTGACACTAGTGTAATGTCAAAAGGCGCTCTTATGTTATGGGACAAAGGAAGTACTTACTAAAAACCACATCTTTCCTCCCTCAATTAGAAAAAAAACGTGATATTGGAGATGCAATCATTTATAAAACCGTTGTATTTATTGATCCAAACACAATAAAGTATTTAAAATTGTGGCGGATGCACCGGATGTCATCATGGCGAAGGTGCACCTGAGGTCGCGAGGGATGGCGTTGCCGCCAGGAAAGGGAGAAGGCGTGCCGCGCAGCGGCAGCTGGCAATGAGGATGCCTGTGCATGGATCTTGGCATAGCGGCAAGCTTGTTCCGCCCGCGCCCTTGCGGTAGAGCAAGCTCGGGCTGTTCGTACCCCCAAAAGAGGAGGATCTGAACATGGCCGGTGCCGCATCTAACAAATCTAGCTTCGTCATGCTACTTCCATGACCACGAGGACAAAGGCGAAAGCAATGGCAAGGGCGGTTGTGGTTGAACTACCTCTGCAGTCATTTGAATTAGTAGAACAATGTTAAATTTTGGTAGTCCGATAGCATATTTGATGAATTCCCCTATGCTATGTCCTAGTTTGATATTTCTTGTATGAAGTATAAAAATTATGTGTGTTGGTCGATGTTCCATGCTTGTATTGAATTTCGATGTTCAGATGTGAAGGGACGACTGTGGACGTGGACAAATGGTGAGCGGTCTGTATCCGTGGACACCTAGTAGCTCGCTGGGCCCTCCGTACGATATGTGGACACTCGCGTGCGGCCGTGAGCGATTGGCGCGAGACGTGCTGTTCTATATAAAAAAAAGCTTGTCAGACGTGTGGTGGTGGGGGAGCCCCGTACTGGAATTGCGCCAACTTCGGGTTGCCATTTGGCCAGAAGTGCGGCCGTGCGGGAGCCTCGCACTGGAATCGAGTGGACTTCGGTTATCGGTTGAATAGCGAACCAACCGATTTTAATTCGGTTATTAAAGCTGAAAACCGATTTTTACTATACCGCAGCAAAAACGGAAATTTTTTATTTCGGCATCAGTTCGGTGTCCGGTTCGTCGGTTTTTATGCCTACTCTTTTTTTTAGCATCAATACAGACACAAGCGCTCATATACACGCGCATACACTCATCCCTATAAACGCACACACGCACACCCTATCCCTATGAGTACCTCCGAGAGACTGAGCCGGCATATTATCTTGAGATTTACGAAGTCACCGTAGGCGCCTCGTCGTCAACGGGAACGTCTCCTTCCACTGAAAGCGTATCGCCAGAAATCCTGAAATAAATCCAGGAATAATGCGAGCACCAGGATTTGAACCCTGGTGTGTTGGGGATACCACTGTCCACCTAACCAACTCAACCACAGGTTGATTCGCTTTTATGCCTACTCCTAATAGGGAGGGGGGGGGGTGTGTCAGATTTAGACATTCTGATGTGACCTCCCGTGGAATACACATGAGCGATTTCATCCGTAAAAGAAAAAGAACACACATGAGGGATGGCCACAAGCTCATACAAGGACAGTAAAGCGTTCTATTTTTGTTTTAACTTTTGCCTGTTAAACAAATTATGTTCACCCCTTTACATGTTTTATTTTCCTTTTTTCAATTTCAATTGTTCACTTCAACGTAGAGGCTGTACTTTATACTCTCATGTCATATCGCAAAAAATCATTCCAGCAAGGGCGAGTCCGGACCTTGCTGAAGACAGGGACGTGCTGCAGCGCCTGGGATGAAGAAGGATGACGGTGAGGAGAAGGACCGGGGTTAAAAGGACGGCCATGATCTAGGTTCTAGGTAACGGGGGTCTATAGCGAGAAGAGAAGGCTTGGAGTTGGCCTTGCACCAATCTAACCTATCTATTCTGGTTGAGTTGGATAGCGCGGAGGCGGTGTCGATGATTACAGCGCGCGAGATGGATATATCGTCACATCGTGCACTTATAGAGAAGATTCGTAGGTTGGCTGGAAGCGATGCTAGGGAGATATCTTTTATTCTTTGTAGCCATCTGCAGAACAAGATTAGTCATGAGTTGGCCGCCTATGGCCGTAGCACTCCGCGCACAACAGTCTGGCTTACAGTCGGGATGGACTTTGTTGTAAACCTGGCTCTCGCTGAGAAGCCTCCTTGAGTAATGAGAATTCTTTTTTCCCTGCAAAAAAAAAACGGTGGTCTATAGCACTAAACTGAGAACTACAGGCAGGGGAACCTTCCTCTTCTTCCACCCAACACAGAGAATATCTTGCAACAAAGACGAAGAGCACATTCTATTGTCTTCTCACAGGAAGCTGGTAACGTTTTTTTTTTCTTTTCGAAAGAGAATTCATGGCAACCACATGCATTATAGCTAGAAATCTGGATCATCAAAGAGCAAGTAATTAAGCAAAGCTTGCGTATATAGAACACTAACCTGCAGAAAGATGAAAGGAGGTCAACGGCGTCGTCTGCTCTTCGGTCACCAACCCAGAACGCCAGATCCATTCGGAAACGAAGACTATGGAGGCTTTCTGGATGGCAGGAACGTTTGGACAAAAGTTATAGGCAGAACAGCGCGACGTGTCGACTTTGACCCAGTCATATATTTCCTCCTTTTCGGTTTATAGGACTTATCTTAAAAATTTAGTTTTTTCATTTTATAAAGCTTAATTTGGTTGTTCCCCATCACATGTTCAGACTTCAAGGTGCATTAAATCATTGCATGCAAGTGTTAAGAAAAAACTGACCAATGCATGCACTTTATGCATGCATGCATTGCAATTAATGCATTCGTAAACATAATTTTTTGAGGAAAACAAGAGTATTAATTGGGTGCTTTTGCAAGCTACAAAAAATATTCCACCACTCATCATCTACTTTGGTTGATGAGATTTTTAAATTGAGCCTTATAAACCAGAAAGGAGGGAGTATTCAAGTAGAGAATGCTTGTGGAGCTGTCGTGACCAGGCTAATAAAAGGAGACCTGGGCATTCGGTTTCCTGAACCGAGCAGCTGAACCGAACCGAGATCTGTTTATGCTATCATAGCATAGCATATGTACTCTTTCTGTTCCAAAATATAAAAACGTTTTTGACACTAGCATAATAATGTTAAAAAGGTTCTTATATTTTGAGACGGCGGGAGTACTATACATAAACTCTACGTAGTAGGTACTTATGATTTTCAGATCGTAACCGCTGGAGCTTCGCTATCGTCGTTAGGAAGGCCAAGTACTCGTTCGGTACCCGCGGCAGTTCCATGTTAAGATACTCATTGCGCTAGGCGCGACCCCCCTGGGAGGCCCGCCAAACGCGCATCTGGTTTTGTGGATGAAGTTGCATTCTTCTGAGCTTGCTTGTCACTTGGATTGGTCTTCGTCCTCTTCGGGTCTTGCTTGGAAGGGCTAGGAGGAACCGTTGCCAATGGCAGGGTCAATGCAGTGTTGCCCGGTCTAGCGAGGGGAGGGGCTCCAGGCGCTACCATGGCAGCAGCTGGGCTAGTTTCCATCCCCTTAGTTGCATCAACGTCCTCCATTGCAGTGTCGCGGAGGGGTTCGCTGTAAGCGTCAGCATGCTGGAAGTTGGCTCCTCCGCGTCCTGCCCCCGACCTGATCTGCCTCGCCCCCTGCTTCCTCCACTTCCTGAACCCCTTCCTTCTCCTGGTCCTCGTCCTGGACCTCTGAACCAGGAAGCCTTTAAATCCTTGAAAACTAGTGCTTTCGGGGGATGAACCCCATCACCGCACTCCTTAAAAAGATGTCCAAGATACCCGCAAACAGCGCACCAATCAGGTAGGCGCTCAAATTTGATTCTGAATAACACTCGCTGTACCACATCTTTCTTCTTGATCACCAACGAGACGGCGTTCTTCAGAGGTCTAGTCACGTCTATCTTCACCCGCACCCGAGCAAAGTTTCCTTCAAAGTCTTGTGATTTGGGTTCAGCATATATAAACTCACCAACAGTGGCTGAAAGTGCTTTGATCTTGGAGAAAAACCCATCTGGAAGATCATGGATTTGCATCCATATATCTATCTTGTTCAGCTCAATTGTTGATGGTTTTGTGTATCCATCGTACGGCGCCACCACAACTGCTTTTCCTTTGAAAGTCCACGGACCCTCCTCCATCACGCGCTCCCAATCTCCAAGACAAGAAAATTGCAATGTGTACAGATTCTCCTCTAGGGGTCTGATCTTTACCTCCTTTGCCAGATCCCATGCCACCCTCATGTTCTTGTAGAACCAGTATTGACTATATGCCTTCTCCGTATGAAGCCTAGCGATTGCCATCCAACGAGTTGCTTCCTCTGGGAGCTCCTCGTCCTCCACCACTACGTCTTGGAGATCATCCTCCTTTAAACCAAGCTCCTCCATCATTGCCTCCAGATCGGACACGGCCGTGCCGGAACCAGATGCGGTGTCTTCCATAGTTCTCTTGTCCGAGAGATTCTGATCCGCGGGCGGTATTGTCCCCATCGTTCCTATGCGCCCACCTCCCGTGAGACCAGCGGCCTCAGCGGCACCGATGAGCGGAGGAAGCGGGGTAGATCGATCTCTACGGGGTGACGGTGATCGCCGCCGCCGAGAGGAGGAAAAAGCCCTAACGAGAGGGTATGGACCGGTCCAGCCTCGCGGGTGCCAAATGCCTTTTTTTTGTTTACTGTTTACTGTTTACTGTTTGCTGTTCTCGTTTTTGCCTTATTTTTGTTCTTTTACTTATGTTGTAAAATATTCTACATATATATACAAAAAACACTCTTGAAAAGCACATTTAAAAAAATGTTGAATAAGTATTACTAAATTGTTGAACGAGTATTTGAAAAACATTGAAC
The DNA here is from genome assembly GCF_003073215.2 of Triticum urartu. Taxonomy (NCBI): domain Eukaryota; kingdom Viridiplantae; phylum Streptophyta; class Magnoliopsida; order Poales; family Poaceae; genus Triticum; species Triticum urartu. The sequence goes on along the minus strand of NW_024117830.1, from coordinate 75,959 downwards.
AAGTATTATTTTTTTAGAATAAGTATTAAAAAGGTTGCACAATTAATTTTAAAATGTTGAATAAGTATTAAAAAATGTTGATCGAGTATTTAGAAAATGTTGATCGAGTATTTGAAAAATGATGAATAAGTCTTGAAAATGTTGAATAATTAATAAAAAATATTGAGCGAGTATTTTGAAAATGTTGATTGACTATATGAAAAATGATGAATAAGTCTTAAAAAATGTTGAATATTAAAAAATGTCGAACAGTTATTTGAAACATGTTGAACAAGTATTTGAAAAATATTTAATAAGGTTTAAAATGTTGAAAAAGTATTTTTTAAAGTGTTGAATAAGCGTTCGTACAATTTTGAACGTGTATACAAAAAGTGTTGGTCACTTATTAAAAATATGTTTTTGACATATATGAAATGTATCGTGAAAACAAAAAAAAGAACATAAATAACAAAAAAAGGAGAAAACTGGAGAGTAAATAAAAAAACCCAACAAAAAGCTGAAATGGAGGAGAAAACAGAAAAAAAAAACCTAGTGTTTTCCATCAAGTAGTTTGCCTTTTCGTTTCTAACGTGAACACGAGCATGGTGCAGTGGCTAGAAGAACTAGCCCGCACCGTAGGAACCCGGTTTCGACCCCTGTTTACTGCGCATGCTTCTGGGAGAGCAAGTTATTCGACTCGGTTAATCGCTTAAAAGTGAGAAATAGCTCTCGCGGTTCGCCAGCGCATAACTCGCCAAATAGAAGCACCCTCAATGCGAATTGGGCCAGCCTATTTGTGGGGCTGGAGGCCCACTGTTTTTTTCTTTTTTTGATTTCCCATTTTGTTTATGCGGTTGTTTTATTGTCATTACAAAAAGGTTCCAAAATTCTAAAAAAATATGAATTTTGAAAACCATCTTGAAGAAATCATACACATTCAAAAAATGATCGTAAGTTTTTTTTAAAATATCTAAAATATATAAAATTATTCACGAGCTTCAAAAAATGTTCGCAAAGTTGGAAAAATATTCACTTATTTTTAAAAATTGTTCTCATTTTCAGAAAAAATACCCTGATTTCATAAAAAATGTTTGAAAAAAAGTGTATGCACTCAATTAGTATTCAACAACTGTAAAATTTGTTCATGAATTAAAAAAATGTTCATGGTTCTTTTAGAAATGTTTGACGATAAAGGGGTTTTCCCCCGTTTTATATTGTAATGCAACATCCGATACAATCGGCTGGGTGGGGCCGCAGCAGAAACAAGCCCAAAGGAAAAAGAGAGAAAAAGAAAAAGAAACAAATGCCGACCACGACAGATAAATGAAACGAAGATGGCCGGCAACCGCTGCACTCTCCGGAGAACTACCACCACGCACCAAGCACTCCGAAGCGTCGCGTACCAAGCAACACCTTCAAGAAGGAGCGCGATGATGACGCCGCTGTTGTCCGGACAAGTCCTAGGTTTCCCTCGGTACACGGGGTGCAGTGGGGAAGGTGTATCCGACGCCCTTTAGGAAGGTCCCGCGACGCCCCGCGGGCGTCGTCGCGTCGGTGCCGGACGAGCGGGCATGGATTTCTCCCGACCCAAAGCCCCACCACCACCCCAGACGATCGAACGTGCACCGCCCAGCTCGCCGCCCACCAGCCTATGCTACCACGGTCGCCGAACCAACTGCTCGGCCTCGGAGCCTTGCAACTGTACTGCGGTTTGAAGATCCGTTAATACTAGCAAATACGAAAAATAAAATCCGAGAAAAACACCCGCTCGTAGGCCCTACTCGGGGTAGAAGGGAAGGTGAAGCAAAAGGGAAGGCCACCCCGTCCTGCATGGCACATCCGAGTAGCCAACGACCTCCTGCTGTGTGAAAACAACATGACGAGCCCAGCATCCGACAGGGACAGCTTCTGGTTCCATGCGCACGTAGTCGTCCGCGTTGCGACGCGCGTGTTTGCGAGCGTTTTCGCACCATCGATTCGCATTAGCTCGTTGAAAACAAATTCTAGGATGCTCCATGTAGTTTCCTCGACCAGAGTCGTAGTCCATGGACGCGATATTGCCTTGATTGAGATTTGATGTTGCTTAATCAGGACGCTTTGGTCCGAACCAGCAAGCGTGCGGCGCATGTGACTAAGCTAAGCTAATTAATCACCAATGCATGCGCACAGACGGAGTCGTTTGGCAGCACGTACCACCAGCGACCTAGCTCGTGCAAACATTACATTAGCTTGATTCAAAACTTGGGTTTAATTAAGCTAGTGCATGCAGTTGCTTGCGGTCTAGTAACACTTACTCCAAATCTTCCTAATTAAGCAACCTAACGCTGCGAATCTGAAGGTTCTTTGTCTCTTTGTGCAAAAAAATTCTGAAAGTTTGCCAACATATTGTAGTCCTAAAATACGCTGCTGATCTTTAAAGTATTTTGCCCTGAGAGGTGATCTTTAGAGTTTTAAGTTTACATGATTTCTCGTTTGGGAGAAGGTTCCATCATCGACCTTACCACAGAAGCACAAATCAACACGCCAGACATTGTTAAAGCGCGTGCGTGTGAGCACGCAGGTAGATACCTAGTCCCATTTAGAGGATACCTAGTCTCACGGCTTAATGGTGTCCTCGGCGACAGAGACCATTTATGGATCTTTTTTATAGTATCTGTCGCATCAAAGTGAGAGTAATGCACGTCACTGTGGTGTCGTCATTGCCCGAAAGATCGCCGGCTTTATTAGTAGCCGCGTTGTCTGCCGTCGCCATCACCGGCAACTTCATCGCGATGATACTCTCCGCGGCTTCCGTGCACGTCGGCTGCGATTAGCTGCTCTTTTCTTTCTCCCAGATCATTGCATTGTGTGTGTCATATTCGATCCAAGCTCACGAAGATCACCCAGAAAACAGATGCCCTGATCCTCAAAACAAAACAAAAAACCTGACATGCATTATTCCTCAGGTCTTGTCCCGTTGTCGATCGCGCATTCTTTTAATTTTTGGCAGGAACCCTTCTCGTTGTGTACTAGTGGGAAGAGAAATGTAGGAGCGACATGAATGGTCCCCTTCACCCACGTTTGTGTACCGTTTTATCAAGGGGGTGATTGATAGCTATGCAACTGCAACACGCCAGTTCATAAATCCGCATAACTGTTCGATTCAGTTTGGTGCATCATGCCGGAAAGGTACCCAGCAGGAGATTAGGCAGGAGCTAGAAATCCAAGACCAAGAGTTTGAAGCAACATATTTAGGCCTCCCGACTCTGAATGCAAGGATGCATTTGGGGAAATTTCAAATCCCGTGGAAGAGGATTTGGGGCACCTGTCTGCTCCACACCCTATACAAACATTAAGTTCAAAGAGTTACCGGGTGATTTTTTTTTTTTGGATTTTGGGATATGAAACCTGGCTGCCCAATCTACTCCCGTGTGAAGTTTTATGAAAAAATATAAGGAACTTACCCCCGCTTTTCACATGAGAGGTAAGAGTATAAAATAGATCTGGGCCATTGATCTCATTAATTAATGGCCTGATTAACTCTTACCTTTTTACCTCACATGTAAAAAGAGGAGGTAAGAGGGACCATGCTAAAATTTGCCAATGTATTATCAGTAAAAATGACGAAAAGTCCATATGTATAGAAAAAAGTGTTTGCATGGATAGTAGACCAGACTGTATGTTCTTCGCCACAGATACATTTCCTGGTAATTTATTTTCAGAAACTTCACATGGGAGTAGATTGGCCACCCAAGTATAGGGGGGGGGGGAGGGGGGGGGGGGGGGGGGTGGAGCACCCGGGTGCTCATGTGTATTTTCCTTGCCCAGGCTCTGTTACAGTTCTTAGTGTGTGATGATCTTACACACTAGATTCTGAACTTTTGGTGTGGCTGAGAACAAGGAAAAAGGAAATCTCATTGGCTGGCGTGGGACAGATTGATCGAGCTGGAGGTGCGTGGGGGCTTCGGTTTCTGAGACTATCGGCTGGTCAATCAAGCCATCCTAGCAAGGTAGGCTTGGTGACTCCTCACACTCCTAGACAGTTTCCAACACGCCGAATGAGACCCTTCTTAAGCAAGGCAAGGTCATGTTGGATGGCTTGCCACATAGAGGAATCATTCCCTACAAAAGTTGTATCCTCGAGAGTACCGTTAGGGTAATGTTTTGTTTTCAGTACCATTTGGGCCAGATTGTATATGTTTCATGCCATTAGTTGTTCTTCTGCCCGAGGGTTCTTGATCGTGAGATGGTGGCTTGCAGAGAAGGTGTTGGACTTGCCCTGGAGTGGAGTGTTGAACCTTTTGTCCTTGAGAAGGACAACTCGGTTGTTGCTGATATACTATGGGAGTGATACGCCTCAAACGCATCGATGTTTTTTCTATGATACATGCAATATTGCTATCAATTTTAAACACTCTGGGCATAGTTTTTCTTGAATTTTATTGCACTAACATATTAATACAATGAAGGTACAATACACTGGGGGTGTCCCATTGACCGAGAAGCCCGGTTTTGGGCCGGCCTCAGGGTTCGTGATGCCTGGAGATGGCCCAACTCCAGGGTGCAATTTAAGGGCCTGGCTTGGAGAAGGAAGTTAATCTTGGCGTGCAAGCCAAGAAGTCCTAGAGCATGAAGTCAGTTAGCAGCCCTATGAACCCTAGATCGCATCCCATATATAAGGCGAGGCTAGGGGTAACTATTCTCATCTATTTCATTACATACAAAACCTTCTTAGTCATCATCATCATCATCATCATCATCATGTGTAACCCCGTTGCACGAGGTGCTCCTACATCAATAAAACAAAGAAGGTCATAGGGTAATACCTTACCATGAAGGTCTGAACCTGGGTGTTGGTGGCCTGGACTAGGGGGTGCTTGCCACGTCGGCCCGCCAGTAGTGGCCCGGGCCGAGGACCCACCAATGACTGGTAAATGGGCCATGCGTTCCCTGGCCCTCGACATAATCAAGATGAAGATCTCTGGAGACTTGGGGGTACCCTTCAAGGCCTGTTTGAACTATCGGCATGTTTATCCCTAGCTTGTAACTGACCATGTGTAAACCCTAGAAACCCCCGCTGCCTATATAAGTCGTGGGGTTTAGTCTGTAGAGGCACGACTACAAGGTTTTAGAGCTTAGAACTCCTTCATACGATCTCGAGATAGTTCATACTATACTCTGTACTCCATCACAATTGATATATCAGAAGTAGGACGTAGGGTTTTACCTCCTCAAGAGGGCCAGAACCTGGGTAAACATCGTGTCCCTACTTTCCCCGGTTACCGCCTAGCTCAGATCACCAAGCTTGGCACCCCCTACTCGAGATCCGCCGGTTTTACCACCGATATTCGTGGCCCATGTCGGTCCCGCTATGTGGTCACATGAACTCGATGGCACATGTTCGGATTAGCGACGATATTGGCTATGGGAAGGGCTTCTTTCCCGACAAACTTTTCTCTTTCGGCAGCCTCGTGCTACATGAATGGCCACCTCGGCCAAGTCGAGCACCTCATTTCAGGCCAGACTATAAGGTTTATCAATCTGGAGTACAGCACGGACATCCGCGGAAAACGTTTCTTTTCGGGCTAGGTGTCAGACCAGGCCTAAGCAGGCAATGTCATCGATGCCGCCGCCCCGGTGCCGGAATCAACCTCAGAGCAGGGTAACAGAGGCGCCAACACCTCGGGCCTGGCCTTGAGCATGGACCCAAGCGTTATGCAATCGTATCAGGCTTCGAGCGAAGCTCCGATCACAATTTCCGTGGCTCCGACTTCAAGTGCGGATCCGAGTATAAACTCTTCGGATTGGATCTCGGATCCAACCACCAAAACCCCTGAAGCCACATCAGGCTATCCTTCGGGCAAACTCCAGATAAGCCCCGCCCATCGTCAGGACATGGGCGAGGCCGACATCGCTCTCTTGAACGAGATATTGGATCAGATGCAAAACTTATCAATCTCAAATGATCGAAACTCAGTTTACAATCGGATTTGGGAAAAATCATGAGAAGTAGGGATTTCAAACCACCCTCCACCCACTGATACGTCTCCAACGTATCTATAATTTATGAAGTATTCATGCCATGTTTACATGAGTTGTATATAGTTTTGGTGCACTTTTATATAATTTTTATGAACTAACCTATTAACTTAGTGCCTAGTGCAACCTGTTTTTTTTGTCTATTTCTATGTTTCAGAGAAAAACATACCAAACGAGGTCCAAACGCGATAAAAATTTACGGTGACTTTTTATGGAACATAAGACACCCCAAAGGTTGGATGAAGGACCACAAGACGCATGAGGAGGCCACAAGCTCACCCCGCACGCCCTAGGGGGTAAGGAGTGCCGTACGAGCATGTGGGGCCCTCATAAGACTGATTGGCGTGATTCCAAGCTGAAAAATCCTGTAAATCTAGAAACTCCCAGAAAGAAACCTTGATCTTTTACGCAAGCCTATGTTCCAAATCGAACTCATCTAGAGGCCTTCTCCAGAGGGGGAAACCATCACCGGAGGCCCTTTTCATCATCCCGACAGTCTCCATGATGAGGAGGGAGTAGTTCACCCTCAGAGCGGAAGGTATTTACCAGTAGCTATGTGTTTGATCTCTCTCGCGTGATCTTGATTTGGCACGATCTTGATATACCATAAGCTTTGTTAATATAGTCGGATCGTATGGTGTTCTTCCTTCTCCATCTCTTTTGTGATGAATTGAGTCTTGCCCTTTGAGGTTTCATTATTATTGGACCGAATATTTTGGATTTGAGATCACTTGATGTATATCTTGCATGTGGATACCCGTGGTGACAATGGAGTATTTATTGAGTCACTTGATGTATGTTTTGGTAATCAACTTGTGGATTCCCGAGGTGACATTGGGGCAATCTAGGCAGATAGGTTTTCATCCTACTTTATCCGATAGACACTTTGGGGTAATTTTTGAAATTCTTTGTGTTGGATTAAATATTATGAATCTGAAATTGTTCGATGCATATCAAATAATTGACTCATGGATACTTGTGGTGACATTGGAGTATCTAGACGACACTAGAGTTGATTGATGCGTATCATATGGTGTTATTGTAGTACAAACTCTAGGGCTGTTTGTGACACTTATATTGGTGGCTTAATAGATTGATCGGAAAGATAACTTTGAGGTGGTTAGCTACCTACAACAGTTTCATCTTATGTTCTCCGCTATTGATAAGAACTTCGAAGTGATTCTTTTTCGCACGTTGGGGGATTGTTATATGATTCAATTATGTTAGCACTGTTGAGAGATTGGACTAGTGAAAGTATGAACCCTATGCCTTGTTTTCAAGCTTTGCAATACCGTTTGTGCTTACTTTTATTACTTGCTACGTTGCTGTTTTTGTTATTTCAGATTACATACCTATATCTATTATTCATACTACACTTGTATCACCATCTCTTCGCCGAACTAGTGTACCTATACAATTTACCACTGTATTGGGTGTGTTGGGGACACAAGATGCATGTATTTGATTGTAGGGTTGTTTGAGAGAGACCATCTTCATCCTACACCTCCCACGGACTGATAAACCTTAGGTCATCCACTCGAGGGATATTTGCCGCTGTCATACAAAACTCTGCGCTTGGAGGCCCAACAGAGTCTACAAGGATAAAGTTGTGTAGTAGACATCACCCACCTAGCCGCTACGATCAAGGATTTCACCAACAACGGTGACACTCCAAGTGATGCCAGAGATCAGAACGCAGGCGACAACGCTGACAACGATCCTATTGATGGCACCATGCCAAACAGGGACGATGACGACCCTAAGGATCATGATTACTATCCAGAATCCGAGTAAGATTTAAGCCTTGGACTCAATGAATTTCACATCCCCGACGAAATCCTTGATCATGCAAAAATACAGGTGAAAATCTAACGACGAAAAATCTCCTAAAAAGAAAACAAATAATAATTAAAATATATATTATCTTGAGATAGAATGAATGTAGGGCATTGGTATTACCTAAAATAAGAAAGAAAATAAAAATAAAAATAATATTAACAAAAAAATTGTAATTGATTTCATAGAACTTGCACTATTTCTCAATATGCAAGATCAAACATATACTGATATAACTTTAATTTAATTAGATGAATTACAAAAGATAATTCTATTTAAAATCCTATTAAAAAACTAAGTAGGTTTACACGACCGCGGCAAGAAATTCGTCGTTGCATGCAAAAATACAGGTGAAAATCTAAGGACGAAAAAATCTCCTAAAAAGAAAAGACATAATAATTAAAAAACAAATATTATTCTGAGACAGAATGAATGTGGGGCATTGGTATTACCTAAAATCAGGGACCACAGCGTTGACGCACAGAATCAACATCAACTGGCTGAGGATTAGGAAAAGCCTACCGATAATTTATGTTTTTATGAATTAATGTGATGACATGAGTAATTTTATTTTTATTTGCATGCATTGTGGGATAGGTGAAAGCCAAAGCCACGTCTTTAGTTCCGACAAGACAACTGAAGAAAGTTCAACGTACTGTTAAAATACAACTTCCAACGGTCCCGCCGGCCCGTGCGCTACTACTCATCAGACAACATATAAATACTCCTCGCCTCGTACTCGACCGCACCCGGCCTCTCTTCCTCCTCTCTTTCCTTAGCGAGGCTGCCCTTGAGTTGGTTTAGGTGATTGTCTCCACCATGTTCACCATGGTGGTCGCCGTCCGCGTCGTGAGCAAGGTCGCCGGGGGCAGCATACAGTCCGCGGCATCGTCGACCCTCACCGGTATCAACATCGCCGGAAGTGTTATCGCCGGCATACTGCTGTGTGCTCCTGTGTAAGTCTCTCTAAGTTCCTCTCGTATACAGTTCTGTTATACAGCCAAAGATCCTAGCTAGTTGTGGCCATCATGCTGGCTAGTCCGGTGGCCCGGCGCCCAAACCTCCTCTGGCCCCGCGTCATGGCCTCTCTCCCGTCGGGAGCACAAAGCGCCGAGTCTCCCGCCTCCCCGTCCTTGCTGCCGGAAAGAGAGAGGTGCCTGCGCGGGCGATCGAGCCCGACGAGGCCATGCGTCCGGGACGTGAAGAACGGCACGTACTATGCGCGCTCGGCCACGGCATGGAGTCGATGTAGGAGTAGAGCCGGTGGCCGGGTACCGGACGTACATCCCATGACCCTCCCCGGACGCCTGGTGCGCAAGGAACCTCTCGGGCTCGCGACTCGTCCACCACGTCGATGAAGCCAGCGGCTCGCGAACCGTCGTCCCCGTCCCCGCCCCCGTCTTTCTTTACGCCATTTTGAGCGGCAAGCAGCGTCGTCCCGTCCGCGTGTTCCTGCCCCACCCCCGTTCCCATGCAGCGCAGCAAGCACTCATTCGTCCCCGAGCCACCTGCTGCCACGTCTCCCTCCCTGGCTCATTTTTTTGAACTTCTTTTTTGGCGGGACTCCCTGGCCCATGCTTTTTTTTTTTGGCGTCAGTCAAACACGGGACGCCTCGTCCTTGGACATGCTGCTTGGCGGAATACGACGCAGCATAAGAACACGTTTTGACAACATGACATAAGAGCGCTTAGGCAAAAAATTAACACGCACATTTCTAAATTTTCAATGAGTTTTATACAGCTAAATGCTGTAGCAATGTGCATGAAATAATTACGCGTTTTGTCGGAAATGAGTTTTTCTTACAAACACATAATTCAGCATTTCTTTGTAGTCTATGATTTCCGAATATCTCAAGATTGAGAGACATATGAAAATAACGAAAATATGACAACACATAATAGTGTCCAATGATGATCGAAGTGAAATAAGATAAATGGCTATCAACGTACAATACACACATAAAACAACACAAACATGAAAGGTTATAAACAGAATAAAATACAAATATAGGTTTAAGACATAGAAATGAAAACTATAGAGAGAAGGAATAGAACTATAGACCTCACCTACACAATGATTCATGTTTTATAACGTTTGATTGATGGCTCAACTATACTATTTACGATAGACAACAAAATAAATATTATCACTTCGCCAAAATTAACGGGTATTTAGCTAAATACCCATGAATTATGGTGGGCCGCCCTTGGGAGTGACCCAATAGCAAGCATGGGCCTAAACGCGTTCTGCATCTGCAACATTGTTCCCCCGTCTAATCTCTAAGTGGCCGGAATTTTCCGAAACTCGATGAATTTCATCTTGACCATTGATTCTAGATCCTATTCTGCAAAATTAATGCAGTTAAGTGCTCATACATTCATGTACGGCCCTGGCAAAGCCGTTATATAAATCTTCAAACTAATGCTAAGCTACCAACCCGAGGAGACAACCTCCATTTTCACTCATGTTCGTTTGTTCCTCTTCCCTCTGACGGCCTCTCGTGCGACACCCAGTGATGGGGGTAAGCCATGAATCAACGCTGAAGTGCAATTTTATTTTGTACTATATTTGATCTGTGTGCCTTCGTGATGGTGTTGCAAATCCTATGGAGATATCTTACATCTAGTGCAACCTAAATAGCCGATACATGAGAGCATGTCATATTTTGGTCTCGTGACTCAGCAATTTTATGTGGATTGTTGTCTAGCACTTCCACATCATTATCGACCACTCTTGGAAATGGCGGCGTCGATGATGGTATCAAGTGAGCTTTTGTTCGGGAGTTCTTGCATTTGAATCGTTTGCGCTACTAGTTTTCTTCATCCACAACAGAACACAATCTTGCGTTTCGACGACATGCCTTGCAAGGGATTTTGAACATACGGTTCAGCGATACTAGGTCTCGCTTAATGAGGATGGGTAGGTCAAGTGGATTTTCAAAACCTTCAAGGTTAGTCTGGATTGTGTAGGTTTAGTTTTCAAAGTTTTTTTTTACCTAAATCATGTTGGGAAGTCTAGATGCAAAAAAGTGAAACTAGAGACAACTTTGTTGAAGAACCTTTAGTTTACCAGGGATCTTTGTATTTACTTTTATTTAGTATTTTTAATCTCATTTAGTATAATTAATTGATAATTAAAGTCAGATCTCTTACTAAAAGAACATTATCGTAACATTCAACAACACGTGCTAGATGTCAAACATGAACTATGCCTAGGGAAAATTTGCATCATACAAATACTAGAATTGCACTAGTGTTGGTGCGAATAGTGTTGGGGAACGTAGCAGAAATTCAAAATTTTCCTACGTGTCACCAAGATCTATCTATGGAGAGACTAGCAACGAGGGGAAGGAGAGTGCATCTACATACCCTTGTAGATCGCTAAGCGGAAGCGTTCAAGTGAACGGGGTTGATGGAGTCGTACTCGTCGTGATTCAAATCACCGATGACCAAGTGCCGAACGCACGGCACCTCCGCGTTCAACACACGTACGGAACGGAGACGTCTCCCACGCCTTGATCCAGCAAGGAGGAGGGAGAGGTTGATGAAGGATCCAGCAGCACGATGGCGTGGTGGTGGATGCAGGGCGTCACAGTAGTAGGGCTTCGCCTATACTACGAGAGAAAGACGTAACGGGGAGAGAGGGAGGCGCCAGGGGCTGGTGTATGAAGTCTCTCCTCTCCCCCACTATATATAGGAGGGCCAAGGGGGGTGGTGCGCCAGCCTAGGAGATCCAATCTCCTAGGTGCGGCTGCCCAAGGGAGGTTTCCCTCCCCCCCAAGGCACCTAGAGGTGCCTTCCACTAGTGGGACTCCTCCCATATGGAAACCCTAGGCGCATGGGCCTATAGGGGCTGGTGCCCTTGGCCCATATAGGCCAAGGCGCACCCCTACAGCCCATGTGGCCCCCCGGACAGGTGGCCCCACCCGGTGGGCCCCCGGGACCCCTCCGGTGGTCCCGGTACAATACCGATAACCCCGAAACTTGTCCCGATGGCCGAAACAGCACTTCCTATATATAATTCTTTACCTCCGGACCATTCCGGAACTCCTCGTGACGTCCGGGATCTCATCCGGGACTCCGAACAACATTCGGGTCTGCATATACATATCTTCATAACCCTAGCGTCACCGAACCTTAAGTGTGTAGACCCTACGGGTTCGGGAGACATGCAGACATGACCGAGACGTTCTCCGGTCAATAACCAACAGCGGGATCTGGATAACCCATGTTGGCTCCCACATGTTCCACGATGATCTCATCGGATGAACCACGATGTCAAGGACTTAATCAATCCCGTATACAATTCCCTTTGTCTACGGTATGTACTTGCCCGAGATTCGATCGTCGGTATCCCGATACCTTGTTCAATCTCGTTACCGGCAAGTCTCTTTACTCGTTCCGTAACACATCATCCCGTGATCAACTCCTTGATCACATTGTGCACATTATGATGATGTCCTACCGAGTGGGCCCAGAGATACCTCTCCGTTTACACGGAGTGACAAATCCCAGTCTCGATTCGTGCCAACCCAACAGACACTTTCGGAGATACCTGTAATGTACCTTTATAGACACCCAGTTACGTTGTGACGTTTGGCATACACCCAAAGCACTCCTACGGTATCCGGGAGTTGCACAATCTCATGGTCTAAGGAAATGATACTTGACATTAGAAAAGCTTTAGCATACGAACTACACGATCTTTGTGCTAGGCTTAGGATTGGGTCTTGTCCATCACATCATTCTCCTAATGATGTGATCCCATTATCAATGACATCCAATGTCCATGGTTAGGAAACCGTAACCATCTATTGATCAACGAGCTAGTCAACTAGAGGCTTACTAGGGACATGGTGTTGTCTATGTATCCACACATGTATCTGAGTTTCCTATCAATACAATTATAGCATGGATAATAAACGATTATCATGAACAAGGAAATATAATAATAACCAATTTATTATTGCCTCTAGGGCATATTTCCAACAGTCTCCCACTTGCACTAGAGTCAATAATCTAGTTCACATCGCCATGTGATTAACACTCACAGGTCACATCGCCATGTGACTAACACCCAAGAGTTTACTAGAGTCAGTAGTCTAGTTCACACCACTATGTGATTAACACTCAATGAGTTTTAGGTTTGATCATGTTGCTTGTGAGAGAGGTTTTAGTCAACGGGTCCGAACCTTTCAGATCCGTGTGTGCTTTACAAATCTCTATGTCATCTCCTAGATGTAGCTACCACGCTCTATTTGGAGCTATTCCAAATAACTGTTCTACTTGGAGCTATTCTAAATTGTTGCTCCATTATATGCATCCGGTATCTCTATTCAGAGCTATCCGGATAGGTGTTAAGCTTGCATCGACGTAACCCTTTACGACGAACTCCTTTTACCACCTCCATAACCGAGAAACTTCCTTAGTCCACTAGTTACTAAGGATAACTTTGACCGCTGTCCTGTGATCCATTCATGGATCACTCTTGTACCCCTTGACTGACTCATGGCAAGGCACACTTCAGGTGCGGTACACAGCATAGCATATTGTAGAGCCTATGTCTTAAGCATAGGGGACGACCTTCGTCCTTTCTCTCTATTCTGCCGTGGTCGAGCTTTAAGTCTTAACTTCATACCTTACAACTCAGGCAAGAACTCCTTCTTTGACTGATCCATCTTGAACACCTTCAAGATCATGTCATGGTATGTGCTCATTTTGAAAGTACTATTAAGCGTTTTGATCTATCCTTATAGATCTTGATGCTCAATGTTCAAGTAGCTTAATCCAGGCTTTCTATTGAAAAACACTTTCCAAATAACCCTATATGCTTTCCAGAAATTCTATGTTATTTCTGATCAACAATATGTCAACAACATATACTAATCAGAAATTCTATAGTGCTCCCACTCACTTCTTTGGAAATACAAGTTTCTCATAAACTTTGTATACACCCAAAATCTTTGATCATCTCATCAAAGCATACATTCCAACTCCGAGATGCTTACTCCAGTCCTCAGAAGGATTGCTGGAGCTTTGCATACTTATTAGCATCTTTCAAGATTGACAAAACCTTCCGGTTGTATCACATACAACCTTTCCTCAAGAAAATCGTCGAGGAAACAATGTTTTGACATCCTATCTGCAAGATTTCATAAATAATGCAGTAATTGCTAATATAATTCCAACAGACTCTTAGCATCGCTACGAGTGAGAAAGTCTCACCGTAGTCAACTCCTTAACTTGTCGGAAAACATCTTAACGACAAGTCGAGCTTTCTTAATGGTGACATTTACCATCATTGTCCGTCTTCCTTTTAAGATCCATCTGTACTCAACAGCCTTACGACCATCGAGCCATTCTTCCAAAGTCTACACTTTTTTTTCATATATGGATCCTCTCTCGGATTATATGGCCTCGAGCCATTTATCGGAATCCGGGCCCACCATCGCTTCTCCATAGCTCGTAGGTTCATTGTTGTCTAGCAACATGACTTCCAAGACAGGGTTACGTACCACTCTGAAGTAGTACGCATCCTTGTCATCCTACGATGTTTGGTAGTGACTTGATCTGAAGTCTCATGATCAATATCATAAGCTTCCACTTCAATTGGTGTAGGTGCCACAGGAACAACTCTTTGTGCCCTGCTATACACTAGTTGAAGTAACGGTTCAATAACCTCATCAAGTCTCCACCATCCTCCCACTCAATTCTTTCGAGAGAAACTTTTCCTCGAGAAAGGACCCGATTCTAGAAACAATTCCTTATTGCTTTCGGATCTGAGACAAGAGGTATACCCAACTGTTTTGGGTGTCCTATGAAGATGCATTTATCCTCTTTGGGTTCGAGCTTATCAGCCTGAAACTTTTTCACATAAGCGTCGCAGCCCCAAACTTTTAAGAAATGACGCTTAGGTTTCTCTAAACCATAGTTCATACGGTGTCATATCATCGGAATTACGTGGTGCCCTATTTAAAGTGAATGTGGTTGTCTCTAATTCCTAACCCATAAACTATTGTGGTAATTTGATAAGAGACATCATGGTATGCATCATATCCAATAGGGTGCAGTTATGATGTTCGGACACACCATCACACTATGGTGTTCCAGGCTGTATCAGTTGTGAAACAATTTCCACAATGTCTTAATTTTGTGCCAAACTCGTAATTCAGATATTCATCTCTATGATCATATCATAGATATTTTATCCTCTTGTCACGACGATCTTTCAACTTCACCCTGAAATTACTTGAACCTTTCAATAATTTAGACTCGTGATTCATCAAGTAAATATACTCAACATCTACTCAAATCATCTGTGAAGTAAGAACATAACGATATCCACTACATGCCTTAGCACTCATTGGACTGCACACATCAAAATGTATTACTTCCAACAAGTTGCTTTCTTGTTCCATTTTACTGAAAACGAGGCTTTCAGTCATCTTGCCCATGTGGTATGATTTGCATGTCTCAAGTGATTCAAAATCAAGCGAGTACAAAACGGTCCATTTGCATGGAGTTTCTTCATGCATACATACCGATAGACATGGTTCGCATGTCCCAAACTTTTCAAAAACGAGTGAGCCCAAAGATCCATCAACATGGAGCTTCTTCATGCGTTTTATACCGATATGACTTACGTGGCAGTGCCACAAGTAGGTGGTACTATCTTTTGGCATGAACATGTGTATCACTACGATCGAGATTCAATAAACCATTCATTTTAGGTGTAAGACCATTGAAGGTATTATTCAAATAAACAGAGTAACCATTATTCTCCTTAAATGAATAACCGTATTGCGATAGACATAATCCAATCATGTCTATGCTCAACGTAAACACCAATCTCGATGGTAGAGGGAGCGTGCGATATCAACATTGAGAACACTTCCAACACATATCGTCAGCTCACCTTTAGCTAGTCTCCGTTTATTCCGTAGCTTTTATTTCGAGTTACTAACACTTAGCAACCGAACGGGTATCTAATACCCTGGTGCTACTAGGAGTACTAGTAAAGTACACATTAACATAATGTATATCCAATATACTTCTATCGACCTTGCCAGCCTTCTAATCTACCAAGTATCTAGGGTAATTCTGCTCCAGTGGCTGTTCCCTTTATTACAGAAGCACTTAGTCTCGGGTTTGGGTTCAACCTTGGGTTTCTTCACTAGAGCAGCAGCTGAATTGCCGTTTTATGAAGTATCCCTTCGTGCCCTTGCCCTTCTTGAAACTAGTGGTTTCACCAACCATCAACAATTGATGCTCCTTCTTGATTTCTACTTTTGTGGTGTCAAACATCACGAACATCTCAAGGATCATCATACATGTCCCCGATATATTATAGTTCATCACGAAGCTCTAGCAGCTTGGTGGTAATGACTTTGGAGAAACATCACTATCTTATCTGGAAGATCAACTCCCACTTGATTCAAATGATTGTTGTACTCAGACAATCCGAGCACAAGCTCAACAATTGAGTTTTTTTTCCTTAGTTTGCAGGTTAAGAAAATCGTCGGAGGTCTTATACCTCTTGACGTGGGCACGAGCCTGAAATTCCAATTTCAGCCCTCAAAACATCTCATATGTTTCGTGACGTTTCAAAAACGTCTTTGGTGCCTCAACTCTAAACCGTTTAACTGAACTATCATGTAGTTATCAAAACGTGTATGTCAGATGTTCGCAACATCCACACACAACGTTCGAGGTTTAGCACACTGAGCGGTGCATTAAGGACATAAGCCTTCTAAGAAGCAATGAGGACAATCCTCAGTCTACGGACCTAGTCCGCATAATTGCTACTATCAACTTTCAACTAATTTTTTCTCTAGGAACATATCTAAACAGTAGAACTAAAGCATGAGATACGACATAATTTGCAAAATCCTTTTGACTATGTTCAGGATAATTAAGTTCATCTTATGAACTCCCACTTAGATAGACATCCCTCTAGTCATCTAAGTGATTACATGATCCGAGTCAACTAGGCCGTGTCCGATCATCACGTGAGACGAACTAGCCAACGTCGGTGAACATCTTCATGTTGATCGTATCTTCTATACGACTCATGCTCGACCTTTCGGTCTTCTGTGTTCCGAGGCCATGTCTATGCACATGCTAGGCTCGTCAAGTTAACCCTAAGTGTTTTGCATGTGTAAAACTGTCTTACACCCGTTGTATGTGAACGTAAGGATCTATCACACCCGATCATCACGTGGTGCTCCGAAACGACGAACTGTAGCAACGGTGCACAGTTAGGGGAGAACACTTCTTGAAATTTTAATGAGGGATCATCTTATTTACTACCGTCATTCTAAGCAAATAAGATGTATAAACATGATAAACATCACATGCAATCAAATAGTGACATGATATGGCCATCATCACTTTGCTCCTTTTGATCTCCATCTTCGGGGCTCCATGATCATCTTGTCACCGGCATGACACCATGATCTCCATCATCATGATCTCCATCATCGTGTCTTCTTGAAGTTGTCTCGTCATCGACATGCAAGTCGTGATTCCCTTGACAAGAACATGATCAATCTCATACATCACATATATCATTCATCACATCCTTTTGGCCATATCACATCACATAGCATACCCTGCAAAAACAAGTTAGACGTCCTCTAATTGTTGTTTGCATGTTTTAAGTGGCTGCTATGGGTTTCTAGCAAGAACGTTTCTTACCTACGCAAAACCACAACGTGATATGCCAATTGCTATTTACCCTTCATAAGGACCCTTTTCATCGAATCCGATCCGACTAAAGTGGGAGAGACAGACACCCGCTAGCCACCTTATGCAACTAGTGCATGTCAGTCGGTGGAACCTGTCTCACGTCAGAGTACGTGTAAGGTCGGTCCGAGCCGCTTCATCCCACGATGCCGCCGAATCAAGATAAGACTAGTAACGGCAAGCATATTGAACAAAATCAACGCCCACAACTACTTTGTGTTCTACTCGTGCATAGAATCTACGCAATAGACCTAGCTCATGATGCCACTGTTGGGGAACGTAGCAGAAATTCAAAATTTTCCTACGTGTCACCAAGATCTATCTATGGAGAGACTAGCAACGAGGGGAAGGAGAGTGCATCTACATACCCTTGTAGATCGCTAAGCGGAAGCGTTCAAGTGAACGGGGTTGATGGAGTCGTACTCGTCGTGATTCAAATCACCGATGACCAAGTGCCGAACGCACGGCACCTCCGCGTTCAACACACGTACGGAACGGAGACGTCTCCCACGCCTTGATCCAGCAAGGAGGAGGGAGAGGTTGATGAAGATCCAGCAGCACGATGGCGTGGTGGTGGATGCAGGGCGTCACAGTAGCAGGGCTTCGCCTATACTACGAGAGAAAGACGTAACGGGGAGAGAGGGAGGCGCCAGGGGCTGGTGTATGAAGTCTCTCCTCTCCCCCACTATATATAGGAGGGCCAAGGGGGGGGGGTGGTGCGCCAGCCTAGGAGATCCAATCTCCTAGGTGCGGCAGCCAAGGGGAGGTTTCCCTCCCCCCCAAGGCACCTAGGGGTGCCTTCCACCATTGGGACTCTTTCCTTATGTGGAACCCTAGGTGCATGGGCTTTTGGGGCTGGTGCCCTTGGCCCATCTAGGCCAAGGCGCACCCCTTACAGCCCATGTGGCCCCCCGGGACAGGTGGCCCCACCCGGTGGGCCCCCGGGACCCCTCCGGTGGTCCCGGTACAATACCGATAACCCCGAAACTTGTCCCGATGGCCGAAACAGCACTTCCTATATATAATTCTTTACCTCCGGACCATTCCGGAACTCCTCGTGACGTCCGGGATCTCATCCGGGACTCCGAACAATATTCGGGTTACTGCATATACATATCTTCATAACCCTAGCGTCACCGAACCTTAAGTGTGTAGACCCTACGGGTTCGGGAGACATGCAGACATGACCGAGACGTTCTCCGGTCAATAACCAACAGCGGGATCTGGATACCCATGTTGGCTCCCACATGTTCCACGATGATCTCATCGGATGAACCACGATGTCAAGGACTAAATCAATCCCGTATACAATTCCCTTTGTCTAGCGGTATTGTACTTGCCCGAGATTCGATCGTCGGTATCCCTATACCTTGTTCAATCTCGTTACCGGCAAGTCTCTTTACTCGTTCCGTAACACATCATCCCGTGATCAACTCCTTGGTCACATTGCGCATATGATGATGTCCTACCGAGTGGGCCCAGAGATACCTCTCCGTTTACACGGAGTGACAAATCCCAGTCTCGATTCGTGCCAACCCAACAGACACTTTCGGAGATACCTGTAATGCACCTTTATAGCCACCCAGTTACATTGTGACGTTTGATACACCCAAAGCATTCCTACGGTATCCGGGAGTTGCACAATCTCATGGTCTAAGGAAATGATACTTGACATTAGAAAAGCTTTAGCATACGAACTACACGATCTTTGTGCTAGGCTTAGGATTGGGTCTTGTCCATCACATCATTCTCCTAATGATGTGATCCCGTTATCAACGACATCCAATGTCCATGGTTAGGAAACCGTAACCATCTATTGATCAACGAGCTAGTCAACTAGAGGCTTACTAGGGACATGGTGTTGTCTATGTATCCACACATGTATCTGAGTTT
This sequence comes from Triticum urartu, assembly GCF_003073215.2. Classification (NCBI taxonomy): domain Eukaryota; kingdom Viridiplantae; phylum Streptophyta; class Magnoliopsida; order Poales; family Poaceae; genus Triticum; species Triticum urartu. The sequence goes on along the minus strand of NW_024117830.1, from coordinate 56,489 downwards.
CCTATCAATACAATTATAGCATGGATAATAAACGATTATCATGAACAAGGAAATATAATAATAACCAATTTATTATTGCCTCTAGGGCATATTTCCAACAAATAGTTCCAATGTTGATTGCAATTTTTAATCAACTCAATGACATCTAATCATGAAGTTGCACACCCTTGCACTTTCTCCAGACATGGGAACCTTGGCCTGCACCAGCTAACCTTTAGAGAAATATAAGTAAAAATTTATCAGTTCAAGCACAAGACAGCAGAAGCAAGACTAATGAAACACCACATCATGAATATATAGAGCTTCAACTTTTTAGAAATTCAAAAGAAGCAACTCAATATGTGTTGAATCATTCATTATTTTGTACCAGCCAGAGATACGGCTACAACAACAGCAGACCGGCTCGTTTTTCAAGGTGTCGCTTCCAATACAAGTTCAAGCAAAGAGTATAACTAGTGGATAGCGCAATACATTCAGTATAGCAACATAATGCAATGACTAGAAAGTTAACCTCTTTAGGATAGATACTTGCAACCACACATACATAGAAAAATACAGACATAAAATGCAACTTCACAACACAAACCTATATGAAAAGGACAAAAACTTACTCACTAAAGAAATCAGAATATTTTTAGCAACCATTGGATAACAAGTGCTCGGGCAAATGAAAAAAATAGGGCGCTACAAGATTTAGCGCCACCCTTCTCCAGATGCTATACAAGTAATAATGTGTTAAGGGCGTGCTATATTTGGCGTTTTGCATACAAACGTCAAATACTCCCTTTGACCCATATTAACAGTCGCTCAAACGGATGTACCTAGTCGTATTTCAGTGCTAGATACATCCCGTGCGATCCTATATAAACAGAGAAGAATATGATAGCTAGTCTCAGTGCATGTACAGTCACAATTTCCAAGGAAAGTGAACACTCCTAATTAAACAAGGAAAGTGAACACTCCTAATTAAACAGAGAAGCACATGAGAGCTAGGCTTAGGGCATGTACACTCCTAATTTGCAAGGAAAGAGAACACTCCTAATTAAATAGAGAAGCATATGAGAACCACAACAAGCTTACCTCACAGGAGCCCAAAGGAAAGCAAGAAAGAACCATAGCAAGCTGCAAATGACGCTCCATTTTTATATTTATTTACATGCTAAGTTAATCAAGCACCAAACCATAGAAGGGAACAAACTTGCTGTACATGATGCTCCAAAGATATTTACATAACTTTGCCATGTACATGATGCTCCAAAGCCGAGAAGGAAACAAACTTCCATAAAGCACCAAACCAAAGTTGTTTACATGACAAATAGGCAAATATCTGTCCTGTACATGATGATCATTGTCTAGCTAGATAACTTCTATTTGTGTGTGTCAAATAAAGAGGCTAGCTTTGTGTGTTGTACACTTATACTGTTGTGGAACTAATCACATGACATTCCAAAGCTTTTGAGGATAAGCTGCTGATTTACTAATTGTTGCTGTTGCCGATTTACTAACTACATAGTGTTTGATTTACTAATAGAACCAAAAATATGAAAGATTCACTACAGAGGTCAAGCACTGATGGAGTTCAAGCAGTGTCCAAAGTACTGGTGGAAGTTCAGTAATCTGAAAAATTAACTTACATTGCATTATATGAAAGATTGAAAGCACAAACTTGTCACAGATTAGTTCAAGTATGAAGTACAAATTCTTTGCAGCCGATCTGAAGTTGCAGACAACAAAAAGCACATCCAAAATGACCACGGAGAAAAGGCCATGATGGATGACAGGAACGACAAGGAGAAGGTTGGGGTGATGGGCGGCAACAGCAGCACGGACAGCGACAAGGAGCAGCACGGCGGCAATATGGATGGGGATTCAGAGAGGAAATAGAATGAGGCCGGCGCCGCTACATGAAGAAGGGGTGAAGAGAGATTGCTCTCACCTGGTGGCTGACTTACCGGCGCCAACGGCATCGGTGACATCAGCATTGACTTGTAGGAGTTGGTGGCGTGGCCGGCGCCGCTACTTCAAGAAGAGATGAAGAGAAGCTGCTGCCGCTATCTAACCGGCAGCACAGTTACTTGGAGACAGGAACCTTTCAACTTGATTAATTGCTATGGCTGCACAAATACATGTGTGAAACAAATCAATTCTTTCATGGACGCATGAAGCGACCATGACACAATTGATGGCTTTAATCTGGGATGATTATACATGAGTAGTTTACATGTTTGAATAGCAAGTAAACTCCCTAGGACATAACCGACTCTGTGTAGTCTACAAGTACGTACTAGACAGGATTAACCTAATCGTGACTAGTTATTACAAAAAGGTATTCTAGATTAGCTTAGTATAGAATTCTATAGAAAGCCGTATTCGATGGAAGTCGTATTTATCGGGATAGATAATACCACATTCTAGGAAGTTAACTGGTTGCTCTGAAATAAAGTTCATTTATGCACCTACAAGCAAAATGTGGCTTGTGATATTGTATGTCAATTATATGATCCTTTTGTAATGAGTATATCTACTGTCCAGACAAAACGTTGACTTAATTCCACCCATTATGAGTACTTTCAGCTATTGCATTCATCGTAATATCCATTATATAGCCAATGAAAAAGATAACTTGCCTTGAGTGGTGGCGGCGGTGGTGTGTGTGTGTGTGGGGGGGGTGCCACGTAGCTTGCCATCAAGAGAGCCAAGGGAGCCTTGCATTGGGGGCAGTAGCCGTTGATACAAGCTTGTCTGTTGTAAGCCGGGAAGAAACGAAATCAGGTTATAAACTCCCTAGGGTTTAGGGTTTAGCCGTTGATACAAGCTTGTCTACTACCCCCAATTTCAATTTTTGCTGTTCAAATTAAAATGCAAAAACGTCTTATATTTTATTACAGAGGGATACCTTTCAAGGGTGAGGTAAACGTCAGGAGATGCATGTGTGGTCCAGGAGACAAGTGCTCACGACAACCAAAACGTATATGCATGTAATAAAGTTAAATCCTCATGTATAATATATGTATTCTGTTTAAAGTGTTTTCACTAATTATATTCAATACATCTTGCTTTAAGGCGGGTGGAGGATCTGACTATTAACTTACATCTAGGCTATCTTGTTTAGATTTAACTATGTATGTAAATATCTCCAAAATGAATTGGTGGACTGGGATCAGAAGTCTGTGTTTGCATACTTGGTTGATTTTTCCATATTGAGAATCACAATGGATGGAGCTGTCATAACTAGGTTAGACTAGTAGCAACATCGATTTAGACATAAAGAATAATAACTGACTTCAATTTATCAAACGCATGTAAAAAAATCAAGCCGCACATGTGCCGGGGTTTGTTCAGTATGCTAGTTGCACGTACTTAAAGAGTTTGCTCGTGCATTTTCACATTGCACATTGTCAAATTGCATTTGTAATATATGTAGTAGTTTTTTAGTGGGCTGTGTGCTAAAAGTATCTCCAGACTTAGGCCTAGTTTGGCAACGCAGTTTTTTCAAAACCATAGTAAATGAAAACCTCAGTATTTCAATGTGTCGACAATGAATACTCCGGTTTTTTAAAACAGCAATTTTTCTCAGTTTTAGCAAAACTACCAATGTGTTTGGCAAGTGCAGTTTTTTCTGTTTTCTGATTTTGACTACTCATTGCATGGATAATCTTGAAAATAGCTAGCTGAACCCAACTGAGCTACACTCAAGTAGTTATACAATGACATGATCAGCTTGTGTTAATTAAAGGCCGCCGCCCGCCGCTTGCATGTAGCCTTGTCATGAACGCGCATGTCCTCTCTCCTAGATGCTAGGATATGTAGTAGAGTTATCTTGTACCTCTGGCGGCATGGAATCGATCGGCTATAGCCTGCTCTGTACAACTATGCTCCAAATATAAATTGATCTACTGCATGATCTAAACCTTTGTGCATGCGGTTGTGCTCCCAGTCAATGCTAAATCATGGCATTCGTATGTGTATGTGCGCCATCCAATAGGATCAAACATCTAGCACGATCTAATCAAAAAGCTGCCTTTTGTTGTGCTAGCACAATAGTCAATGATTGAAGAGATCAACAGCCAGGAAGAAGATGTACTCGAGCGAGCCTTTCTCAGTTTAGAAAAAAGAGGTTGGGACCTCTTTTCAAATACAGCAAAAAAACATGGTTTTAGATATACTATGGTTTATAAAACTGCAATATTTGTTGAAGCCAAACACGTCAAAGTATTTAAAACCGGGGTATCTAAAAAAAACATGGTATTATCTGAAAACTCCGAAAATACCGAGCAGCCAAATGCAGCCTTATCTTTTCTAGAAAACTGAATTTGGCAATAGCTGGATAACAACTAAACTGGATTTCCCTCTGTCTATGCAACTTGCATAAAAGTAGGTGTCCTTTGTATTAATGCACTGTACAACTACGAGAATGTATAATCAGTTGTAAACAAAAGAACCACGAGAAATGAATAATAAAAGCACATATTTATATATCAATTCTAGATTTCATGCCATGTTAGCAAGTATGATGTGTAGAAAAGCTAGAATACTTTTTGTGCCATTTATTATATAAACATGAACAGTAGGCTCATATATCATATTCATAGCAATAATTTGCACTATGTAGAAGATCAATGGGTACCATCATCTTTTTTATATGAAGGTTGATGATTTATCTCTTCCCTGTTATCCATTTATAGATCTTTTCAGAAGATTGACCAAAATGCTCCACATAACTTGCAGAAAGACAAAGGTACTTCACATTATTTGAGTATATAGGATGTGGAAATTTGACACATTCATATCAACTGAAGTTACCTGACAGTTGTATGTTGTGTCAAACTAAGAAAACACTAGTGTGTCATAGAAGGTAGAAAAACTAAATACACAATGCCATTCTTAGAATTGCACGAGGTGAAGTAGTACAATTTATATTATATCTTAGCGCAAGTTATGTAGTGGAATTTGGCCCATAATTAGTTCAAGAACAAATGTACTGGCAAAGCAATGTACATATGATTGTAAAGAAGAATTGATGGGGATTGTTGAGAGAGCAAACAAAAGAAGAATCACCAGAATTGAGAAAACAAATTGATCACAGAGCATGCGGAAAGAGGGTACAGACTCACCGGTTCACAAACCTTGCCCACTAATTTGAGTATTCACCTGAACCAAGTAGTAGGCTCACACAATTCCAAACGAGAACCACCATGATCTTCATGTATCCAGCAACACATATCATGCTTCTGAAAGTATATTTTCGTCATTAGTCAAAAATATGGAAGCTATAACCTAAGGGTGTCATTGTCAATGTTTCTATTGAACTATGAAAATTATGCAGCTGATTAGAAACACGAGTGCTATAACTGTAAGAGCATCTCCAACCAGACATAGATAATTTGACGCCCTATATGTCCGAGGACACGCCCAGATATGTCCGCGGACAGCGCCGACCAGCCTCACATTCGTTTGCATCCGCAGCCACCCCCTCATATCCAAACCCTCAAATCCATACACAAACATACAACATAGATCAAACACGTACGCCCATTTCTAGCATATAGTTGATACTTGTCCAGACATGGCCATATGGGGCCAATCACCAATATGAATGATCAATGGTTCCTTAACCATTTTACGGAGGAGTGATCCATGCTAATAATAACAAAAACTAGTATTAAAATATGTCCATGTATTATAACAAGAACCTACATAGATAGAGCAAGTACTAGAAAGGAGACCAGTGGATAATTTGGTATACACAATAATAAGGAAAGCATAAAATTGCAGACCTAAACATGCACTAAAATAGATAACAGAAGAACCACAAGTCTTATCAGTAAAACCTAGACTTTAGGGATTCCTAAGAAATCAACAGTGGAGTAGTCCCTTGGCCACCACTACTATAGTTTTCCAGTGGCGAGTGTTTCGAGGCGCCCGCCACTGTAATTTTTTAGTTTGTTTCTCTTTTTCTAATGGCTTACTCTTTAATTGTTATAGTTGGAGTCCAACTTTTCGGGGAGGAAGATACAACATTAGAAGCTCCTTATAAAACTTTGGCACTTTTTTGGGTAAATTTGTTATTTTAGTGCATTCAATGAATTTCAAGCTATTTAATAGAGGTAATGGTTGTTTTTATGTAAATGAAGTCTGAAAAAGATGAGACGTGGAATGGTATAAAGGTATGGCACCTAGAGGGTGTGGCAAAACATTGAGTCATAGGGAAGTTTTGATGCACTTCGCTAAGAAAGTGGAGAATCTATGGGGAAAATCATAGTTTCAATGGGATTGTATTAGGTTTGAAGGAGAGCTTTCCATTGGAACTTTTTATATGTTGAAGATACACCATAGCGAGTTACATGTAAAGATTTGGCACATTTCTAGGTTAGTTTGATACTCCCTCCATTCCAAAATATAAGTTGTATTACTTTTTCCAAAAGTCTAACTTTTGCATGCTTGATGAAGTTTTTAGAAAAATGAATTAATACTTGTAATATTATTTTTTATCATATTTATTTAGTTATTATAATATTTATAAAATCTATTATGAATGTGTTCTCATATTTACTTATTTATTTATTATAGCAGAAATTTATATTTTGTTCTGTAATCTTTTTCAAACATACATGTATTTGACTTACACGAAAATTGACAGACCTTATATTCTAGAATAGAGGGATTATTTTTAGGGCATTTAGTGCATTTCTAGCTGTGGATATACTAATTTGAACTACATGTACATTAAAAGATGCCAAAAAATTGGTGCAAGTTCTTGAGCATGTATTCAGCTCATAGATGCAAAAAATGCTTGGAAGCAATTACAAGTGAACTATTTAGTTCTTGAGTATGTATTTTGAAATGCAAGAAATGATTGAACTTCCCATCATGTTTCAAATTTCCAAGCAATTGATTCATGATACCCAATATATGCAAACTACCTTCAATATTACCTTTCGTCCAAGTTTTCATTTAATGTAATTTTAGTTGAAATGCGAATTATATTCAAAATTAAATAGAAATATATTCGTGTAATGCCTAAATATAGCAAATGGAACCTAAAAAGTTCAAACATTTTTCATACAACACCATAAAACATTGAAACCCCAAAATACCATAAACCCTTAATAAACAAAAAAAACCTAAGAATGTACCTGTGGCCACCATGACTATTGTGGATGAAATAGGGGGCCATGTTACTAGTGACGGATGTTAGCTACCTGCCCAACACTAGTATGTGATTGACAAGTGGCGCTCACGAAAATTGACCTGTCACTGGTGTGCTTGGCCCACCGCTTGCCAGAGCCCATGTTACCCGCGGCGGGCAGGAAATGGTGCCTACCATTGGTACCTGCATACAAGTGGTGGGACAAAATGCCGCCCTCCACTCGTAAGTGGCCAAATTACCAATGGCGGGTGCATATGGCCGCGCACCACTAGTGAGGCCCCACATGTAAGCAGTTCTGGAGTAGTGGTAGTGAGAGATACACTTGCAAATGTGGCATCACCCAATCGTATCATACCCTTCGAAACTAGCTACGATATTACCAACCTGATAATTCTCTCAATGATCAATAAAGATAGATAGGCGGGATGTAGGGCTCCAAACCGTCTGGTAGCCTCAAAACTGGGTAAAACCATCGAGTCACCTTCATCCCCGTCGAGATCCCTTCAAGCACCACCCTATATTCATTGTCTTCCACCACCTCTAGTAGATCAAAAGTTTGGTGGTGCATTAATTAGTGATCGATATTAACGATGCCATATATCATTACAAACATAGAGAGAAAGTAACAAAAACATCATGCTTGTACTATAGTGATGTGTATATACACTAACACTCAAGCTTAGTGAAACACAGCTAACTCAAGTTATTATCATTGAATCGATCCATAAACAGCCTCTCGGCATCTCACAGAGGTATTTTATACTTTTCACTCAATTGATAACTCACACAACTGGTTTGCCAAAAAACGGCTACATTGCTCACAACCACTTCCCCAACATAACAACTTTTCGACATCAAACATTTGAATCTACTTATTTTTAAGCTGCGTGCCAACGCCCTCTTTAAGCACGTACAAAGTCATCATGGTAAGAGCCACCAGTCCCAAAAATAACGACGCTATTGGGGATTTAGGTACTCTAGCATCCCTGCAATAGGATCCTCAGTCCACATAGTTTTTGGTGAACACCAACATTTTCCCCCAACCCCCCCATGTTTTCGACAAAAGGGTGAATTTTACTCACTAAAAACGAATCATCCAGTTGATGCAAACACAATGAGCACACACCTGACCTTTGCATAGCTAGTATGCACATAGCCAACACCGTTGCACACACACAATAAGCACACCGATAAATAGGAAAGTCATACAATATCAAAGCTATACCTAGGCAAGGAAAAAGAGAAAAAACTTCAAAACAATGATTAAAAAAAAGTACAAGAATGACCATTGCTGCTCCAACCATCTGTTGACACCACAAGGAAAATGAGGTTCTTCAATAGCAATGTCTACATGAAGGGAACGATGCTCGAGTGTCACCGCCTACACCGGATCCAACCATCAAAGACAAGATTCTATGTTTTCACCGTGAAGAACAAGTCTCCGCATATCCGAGCAATGCCTCCAACAAGGTAAAGACAAAAAAACATTGCCATTGATAGGTATAACCAATCTGGGTTAGACCTAGGATTTTCACCCCGGAGCTCAAGACCGGGTACTCGCGAAGCGCCACCAAATCGATATCAATCATGTGTTGTTGCTACCACTTTTCCTCGATCCCAGCATGTACATGCGTTGGGCAAGAAATCCCACTGCCGCTACTACACAACACCCTGTATGTCAAGCCATTGTTGATAGGTTGCATCGCATCGCCAAACAAAAACTAGCCAGAGTGAGAGCCTCCAAAACCCACGATAGTATAAAAATATGTACATGTACTATAACAAGTACGAGTCGTGACTTCAAAAATATGTCCAAAACTCACAATAGTATAAAAATAGAGCACTTCAGTTGCATCTCGCAAAGTCGCCAGTACGAGTCGCTGATAGTAGCCACCGGCTCTGGGAAGAGAAACCTTCTTGAAGACTTTATGGTGGCCACTGCAATCCATAGCTTGAGTGGGCGTCCTATGCCGCCACCCATAGGATGGTGCCGACCACATCGAGACCTCTGTCAGCCAGGTCCACGAATCAGCCAAGCATCGCCACATTGAGCACCTCCATCGGGAACCTGCACTCCTGACACATGTCGGCGGTGCCTCCGCATGCTTCTGGAAGCCATGCATCTTCCCCGTACTCAGACCCAGCCACTGGGGATCCTGTGCTCCAGCCATAGTGTTGTCCCCCCGCCACAATCCCCACCAATAGTGAAGGAAAGAACTGGGGCCACCAAGCCGGCACCAGCGCTTAGCCATTAGCCAAGGCCCACCACCGCACGTGCACCACGGAATGCATCGCCGCCACCTTCCGTGGGGCACACACGGGCTTTTCCGACGCCCCCTCTGGCGGTGGTGTGACTAGGTTCTCCTCTAGACCCCAGTAGTCGTCTTCGCATGTTTGGTGGCTCCACCCAACTCCCCCATGTAGAGGGTGAAATACAACTTCCCTAACAATTGTTTTTGTGCCGCACGAACTTCCACCGCCCTACCTCCCTCGACCCACCCCCACACGTCCTAGTGCCTTGTGGTAGTCGAAGCTCACTGCTTCTACCGCCTCGTCCACTCTATCCGCCCCATTTTTAGCCATTTGAGTCCCACCGCTACCCTATGTTGCTCCACTGTCAGACGTGCCTACATATTCGTCATGGAACTCCATGGCCATGCCTCTCCGGAGCATGTGGGGCCTTATTAGGGTCGTACTCACCCGACCATGCAGATGGAGTTCATTGCTCGCACGCATCCTGGACCGAGTTCACCTCCCGGCGCATCCCGCCCGCCATCACCTGCCGCCTTCCTAGCCCCAAAGTTCAACACTAGTCGCTCCAGCAGAAGTCGCTACTAGTGAAAGAAAGATAGAGCGAACAACAACTGACTTACGGGACATTAGGGAACCCCAAAGCAACAACTCCAATAATCTAAAAAGTGATACTATTGGAGATGCTCTATGTGAGGGAGTAAAACGCAGCACTCCTATGTGCAATAATCCGGAAAGTGATACTATTGGATACGTGTTGGACCTCATATACTTGTGGAAAAATTGTCCTCGTGGGTTTTTACCCTTTTCTGAAAAGTGTGGAACGCCCTCAGCCTCAGTGATGCATGTAGCCTAGCTATTTTTGATTATTCTAAAGTTCATCATCCGGCTACAATAAAATTCAACAAAATACTGGCACTCCTGTTTTTTTTTTACCTAAGTGGCCATCCATTTGTCTTGTTCGCACAGGTGCACTATGGTGATACCTGTTTGGGAGAAAGGGTCTGTAGGAGATCGGAAGGTATATGGACATGTCTTGGCATTCTTCAACAGCGTGATGTGGACACTGTATGCCTCGACGGATCTCCCCAACAAGCTCCTGCTCTTCATTGTCAGTGGAATGGGAATCGTTGTTCACTTTTCCTACACCACCTTCTACATCACGTTTGCGGAACAGACCAAGCGTTGGCATGCTGTATTCATTCTTTACGTATTCTTGGTTGTCGCCTTAATAACGGCAGTATTAGTAGCCGCGATGGTGCTCATCACTCATAGGTGGAGTAGTACTTTTGTCGATGTCATGGCTTCGATATCGGGAGCATCTACACAAATTGTTCCAGCATATGATCTGGTAAGTGCAAGCTATGGCCGGTGAATTGCACTTCCTAGCATGATTATCAATCTATTGTCCGTTTTCTCGTTGGTCGATTGAAACCGATCGTATTTGTACACCAGGTGATGGTGATCATGAAGACCAAGCAGGTCAACGACAAGAATCCACTAATCATGGCCGTCCTCTCCCTCTTAAGTGCATGTACTTGGGCTCCCTACGGCTTCATGACCGTCCCGGTCAACCCCTACGTCGTGGTACTTAATATCTATCCCCGGTGCCATCAATATAATTCATCGTACCGAAGATCCCTATGTGAACAAACTTATGTTCTGATCTACTCAATGTTGTAATAATATCTCCATTGTATGAATGCTACACTTGCTCATTGCTATCATTATGTGTGTGCAGGTACCGAATGTCATGGGCATTGTGTCCACAACTGTGCAAATAGGTGTATACTCCTGGCTGCTATACCGCAAGACCCGCATCCACTCCGTCCGAATAGATGCAGTGGACCACAGCTGCAAGCAGGAAGTAGAACTCTCCGTGCCTCCAGTCTAGAGACGAGTGTTTTTTGACACCGAGCCAAATTGAGACTTAAATTTGAACCAAGTATGAAAGTTTTATTCATGGATGAACGATCTATCTATGAAAGCGCATGGATCGATCCATTGCTCCGTAAGAGTCAGATTTGTCATTAAATGAGAAAAAAGAAAACATAGTTTTGAGTTACAAAAACAAGTTTGAAATATATTCATCTAGGGACTAAAAGGACAAATATGTGGACTATTTCTGTAACTCCAATGTCATGTAACTTTTGTAGTGTCTGAATTGCCACGTTCAGTCAAATGTAATGCATATGTTATCTTATTTGCTGTGTCTAATTCACTCCGATGTATGTATATGACAATCGATGTTCCTCAATGTGTTTGTGATGGTCAGCGGTCATGTTGACTTATTCATATTGCTGATGCACAACCATTTTCTTGTCAAAACTGGCGATTGTCCTGGCACCTCGTCCCCGACGAGATATTCTCTGTTCGCTCAACACCTATTCTTGTGACCATTCCTATCTGGAAAACACCATTTCCACTGAAGATAAGGATTTTCTTGTGGCAGCTCTTACGAGGTTGTCTCTCCTCGGGGAAGGAGGTGGCAAAGCAGAATGGGTCTGGCGATGGCCCATTTCTCTCTGTGGGGTCTGTGAGGCTCTGGACCTGTGGCAGTCCCCAGATATGGGCGAGTTCTGGAGGCTCACGCCAACCGTACTGGTAGGAGGAGACACCTAGCGTTCTCGGCCATGACCTGGGCCATATAGACTACACACAACAAGATTGTTACCCCGTAGATCTTTTTGCAGTGTGCTTTTGACTTTGTGGTCAAATTTCTGACAGCATGGTTGATGATCTTATAGAGAGTTTTGCATCGCCTTTTTTAAAAGATGGCTATGTTGCTATCTTTTATTTTTTGCACTTGTAGTTGTTGATTGGTTGTTGTGGTTGCTTTGTTTATAAAGCAGGGTGAAAGCCTATTTCGAGTGTATATGTTTTAAAGTTTCTACATGTCTAAAGGGACCGAAATAGATTGGCATATACTACCAAGGTGCAGTACTATACCACTATATATCATGACCTCATATGAGCATTCTACGAAGTAGACGCCAAATAATACAACAAATTAGTGTAAGCTGAGTAAATAATTGTAAGTTAGACATGCTTTTACATCTACTATATCATTCGATTTGAATTCTTATGATATGGATCATACGTGTGTACCTTTCTTATATAGCTTCTAGTTCCTCAGGCCATATTTCTGTGGTTGACGTCCACACTTCTGAATGCAATCTCGACACATGTAGGCACCGGTAAAATGTCCATCTTGTGTGATGCATACAACCTCTGTCTTTTAAGTTTACCGTTACCTGCATGAGATAGTGAAACATTAATTAAGCTATTATAGGATAGGAAGATACTCCTGCATAAACTTGGTATTATTCTCTATACACCATTTTTTTGCGGGGTAATTCTTTATAAACTAGAAACATGGATTATATATGCTTCTATATATGTACATATTGTGGATATTGATGTTTTTCTTTACATATTTGGTCAAACTTTATTAAAATTGACTTAGAACATGCATAATCTATATGCATATATTAAATTTTGTTGGGGGGATATTTCCTGAGATTATGTGCAACAATAAATGAAGACGTACATACGGACTTAAAAAGTCCTCACATTTCTGCACCCATTCCTGCCTATTAGCCTCGTCTTCAGTCCTCACATGCCTGACTATAAATTTGCACTCGTCAATCTATAAGCTGGGTACTTCTTCATCTTCGATTGTGACAGAACAGAAACTGATAAAAGTGGAAATGTAAGAGTGTGAAAGGAAATAATAAAAAGCTTAAAAGTAATGTTCATGTATTTTAAAAAGACATGTTCACATACAAACTTCCCCACGAAAAAAACATACAAAAACTGCCGAGCATAAATAAAAATCACATATTCAAAATTAAATATCCATGTAGCTAGTACTACTCTATAAAACATAGTATGTGTTTCCTTCAAGAAAATTTTCATATAGAAATGGGAAATAGAGAAAAATATACTCCTACAAGGGAAAATGCAATTATTTGACACAGACGAAAAAGGAACAAAACACAACACTGAAAAAAGGAAAGTAGAAAATTGAAAAGAGAAAACCAAAAAGTAAAGAAAAACATTAAGACACACGGTGGCTGGAGGAAGCTGGAGTTTGGCCGGGGAGGTGGAGCAGAGGCTGAGGGAGGAAGATAAAAGGAGGAAGCAGAAGGAGCAGGAGATAATCGACTCACAGCAACAGCAACAGCAACAACTAAAAAAAAACTCAATTGCCTGACATATCCACGGCCCTGCTTCAAGAATTGAGAGCTACGCCACAGAAGGAAAAGGAGGATATTAGCCTGGGCGTTCTTCTTCTTCTTCTTCCCGACCCAGAAAATATCCTCCATTCAAAGACGAAGTGTGCATATGTCTAGCATGTATCACACATAGTGCATGGTTGATCACTGGAAATCGCGCGAACGACATGTGTATCGATCACTGGAAATCTGGATCATTTCGTGATGGTTTGCGAGGTACAAAGAGCGCAAGTAATTAAGCAAAATTGGGTATAGAACACTAACCTCGAGAGAAAGCTGGAAGGAAGTCAATGACGTCCTTTGCTCTTCGCTGGTGAGAACAAGCCACCAACCGGGGATGCAGAACTGTGACGAGGCAAATTAGAGTAGGTGCGCCTTGCTGATGACAGGAGGGAACATTATAAGCAAATTATAGCAGGTGCACAATGTGGATGACAGGACGAAACATAAGGAAACACGCGACGTTGACTTGACTCGGTCATACATACACAAGTGTGAAATCTTTTCAGTCATAAAAAAATAAGTGTGGAAACTTGGAAGTCTTTCCGTCATACCTGATTCATTTTCATTTTTGAATGAACAGGAAAGATTGCTGTCATGTCGTGACGAAGCTACTAAGGAGACCTGGGCGTCCGAACCGCGTAACGCGGTACCAAACCACACTGCTAACCGCGTAGTCATCAGAAAACCAAAGCCAGTTATTAATAAAAAACCAGGGATAATAACCAAAAAAAATGACGCCCGACATTCTGGCTTGACTAGGGGCGACTCTTCTCCGGGAGCGTTCGCGCCTCGCCGGCGGCTACCACGAACACCCAATCCAACCATGAGGAGGACCCGCGCGCTTGGTCTACGGGAAATCTGGAAGAAGAAGATGGAAGTCGCAATGCGATCATGGGTGGATCAGGTATGTGTTGATGGGAGGGGTCGAGAGGATTCCAGGAAGTCTGGCCAGAGGGGGTCCGCTCAAGTAACGAGAAGTATGAATCAGATTAGGGAGGTGATGGGGAATCCCGGGATTTATGAGGACGCAGGGCTTTATGTTTGAAAAGGATTGGTTAGGGAATCTGGGTGAATCGGGAAACAGCAACCAAGTAGTTACAAAGTAGTGATACAGAGTAGTTACAAAGTAAAGAAACAGGAAACAGGAAACGGCAAAGATACAGAGAGCTGTAACAGCTTACAACCAAGTAGTGATACTTGCAAACACAAGATATTAAAAGGAGCCTAGCCAGGATCACCAAGGTCACACGCCAAGAGAGCAGCCACACCAACAGCAGGGTGAGGGTTAGCACGAACCAGCATCGACAACCAACATCTCCTCGCCTTCTCCTGCAGAACATGCCAAGATCGACAAGCCAAATGCTTCTACCTCTGAAGAAGACCCCTGTCTTCTCGCCCTGGCTCGAAGGACGCCGCACCGTCGGAAGGCAGAGTGCTCGCCATAGAGCCGAATGGACACAGCCGGCTGGCAGCCCAGGCATGAGGGAGCAGAGCACCACCTCTGCAGGATTGCCACAACCTCACCACCACCAGATGATAACCACACGTCCAGACGCAAGCTGAAGAATGCCGGCACAAGACGAAGACCTCGCGGAGAAGATGAAGAACAATGAGCAGATCGCCGCCACCTGGTCCTCAGCAAGCAGAGAAGCACCATCCACACCCCCGCGAACCCCAGACAACGCCTCCAGGGAGGTAACAGGGAGGTAACGCCATCGACATGCCACCGCCGCCCACAAGGGGAACCAGGGCTTTCGCCCAAGCAGGAGTGAGGAAGAAGGAGGCGGCAGGGGATCTCGACCAGGCCTCCAAGAAGGGGACCGACTCCAAAAATTGGAGCCGGCCTCGCCGTGGCCGCCAAAGGCCAAGGGTTTCCCCCGGTCCCACACTCCACGCCCAACCACCCGGACCCGAGAGCACGAGCCATCGCGGCGAAGCTGCCATGGCCGGATCGGACCGGTGGGTGCATCCACTGGCAGAGGACCTCGATTTTCACCGGAGCCTGCACACGAGCCACAACCTCGTCGCCCGCGCGACCAAAGTTGTGGTACAGCACTCGCGGCCGCCGCTCGCCGCAGAGCCGGCACCGCCCACGCACCCGAGGCCGCCGCCCCGGCATCCACCCACCACGAGCATCTCCACCAACATCGCGAACAGCCCCAACACCACCCTAGAACGACGGACCAGCACCACCATGACAACCACCCGGAAAGGGGCCTGCAGCGGACGAACACGCCAGACCCAGATCCAGCCGGGAGTGAACCCCAAATCCCCAACCAACGCGGCAGCGGGAGCAGGGGCAGCACACCCAGGCCGAGCAGAGGGGCCACAACCCCTTGCCAGCCTCCCGCCGGCCGCCACCAGCACAGATCTGGGAGGGAGGCTAGCATGGCGGCCAGGCAGGGGCTGGATCCTAGGCTGCCCCCAGAGCACGGCAAGGACGACGACCACCATGGTCGGCGCCGCAGCAGCCAGATCCGGGGGTGAGCGCCGCGCCGGGATGGGTTGACGGGGAGGAGTGGTCGCCGGCGAGGATGGGATGGAGGGGGGCGCGCGTCCGGTCGGGGGAGCACGCAGGGACGCCCCGCCGCCGCCAACCACCGCACGGCGGCCGCTGGCGACGGCGGAGGGAGGAGGAACGAGGCGGGGTGGCCTAGCGCCGACGGTGGGAAAGAACGAATGCTTGCGTCCAAGTGTTATTGACATATACTGACAATTAGGGTCACGCTCATGTGCTCATCATCTGGAAAATTGTTGCCAGATACGGTTGTTAGCATGTCATTATCCGTACTGCTTATAAATACAAAATATATATTACTTCATTATTTTACCAACCAACGACAGCAGAAGCTAGCTGCAAGTACATATTCTCCCGTGCCGGCCATGCATCATCCACGGAAATAAGAACGATACATCAACCATGAGATTCGTCCCCATGAGATTCTAGCATCTCCATTTATGTCAGACGGTGTGGTGCTAAAATATACTCCCTCATTCCATAACGTAGGACATATAATTTTTTGAAAAGTCAAACCTCGTAATGTTTGACTAAGTTTTTGAAGAAAAATATTTACATCTAGAATGCTAAACATACATCATTAAATTCATCTAAGACGCAGTTTCATATTTTATATATGTGGTATTTTAGATATAAAGAGTTTTCTTTATAAACTTGATCAAAGTTTGACTTTTGAAAAAATATATACACTCTATATTATGGAACGGATGGAGTACTATAGACTTATAATCTTTTATCTAAAGTTTGCAACTAAAATTTAGTTGTTTCATCTTTGAATGGAGGTTCTAGAAACTTCCATAGCCTTCCACGACCTTCCAGAGGTTTTCTAGGGTTGCCCCGAACTTTTTTGGTTCTCCAGTTTTTCCCGGTTTTCTTCATAATATTTTCTTTTCTTCCCAAACTTGTCTGGTGCAATTCACATAAACTCTTGCACTTCTAGTACTCACCAAATCGATGATCCTTAAGCGTGTGTCCCGGCAGCTGGTTCGGTAAATGTAGACATGACCCGGAACTCCTTCCGGTCAATGGCCAATAGCAGAACCATGGACATCCATATTGACCCGCCTACACTTACATGAATTATTATCGAGCGAACAAATTGTTCCGACACGCAGTTCTCTTTTTTCACAATATAACAAAACCAAAGGTGAGACTTATTGGTATCCATGTGAAGCAACACTTGATCACCATACCAAGTTATCCTCGTTACTAGTTTTGTTCTTTCCTTGTTTACATGTCCCGGCATCCCCATGATCGTAGCATGTTGTGTCTGGCCAGATGACGACGGATATAGTAACACAAAGAGGGACCAAAGAATATCTGTTCATCGTTGGAGGAGTGAATCCCAATCTCGGGCTATCAATTTCATGGACATAATTTTCCAATGCATCCTAAAGCTTTCATTATAATCACCATGTTATGTGTAATGTTAGAACAACCCGAAGTACACCCTCCAGCATGTAGGTACTTGATACAGTCACGGTCTAAGGAAGTAAGTGAGTGTTAAATTATGTATGACAACACCAGTAACATGTGATGATGTGTTCTCATGGTGTTATCATTTGGTCGGGTCTGTTCACCATTGTTTCGATAACAATGTGCTCCCATTGTTGTCTGCATGCTTCTTACTTTAACAATGCCCTATAATCGGGAAAACAAGATCATCATGCAAAACATGAGTTGCTCTTAAAGGCGAGATTATGAACCTATTATGTGTTTATTATTGCACACATGCAAAATAGGTTTCCCTCCAAATCCCATTAATATGTAGACTAAATAACCGTTACAATTGTAGGACGGAAAATGAATATTAATTACAATATGAAAATAAATAATAACATTTACTATTGCCGTTAGGGCGTATTTCTAACATAATAAATTAACAGTGTTGATGAGATGGGAGAGCTTAAGTACGATCTATTATTAACTTAGTGAAGAAATCCAGTGGAGAGAAAGCCGAACGCGGCCGTAGCGGAGACTTTACAAAGTCGCGAAACCACCTGTTTAGTGGATCCATGTTGTCGACCTGATTGTGCATTGCCGCTTTCACTTGCATATATGTAAATTTTGATGTCGCAAAATATAAACTCTGTCAAATTAATTCCTAGTAAGGTGCACATTTACCCCAACATTAAGCATAATGACAAGTTTCACGAGAATGCAGGTAATGTTCACTAACAGCTCGTTTGGCTCCTATCATTTTGGTCGAATTCAGTGGATTTCATTTGCGAATTCCGGAATTTACTCGTTTGGCTGCACCGGAATTGACCGTCGGACTTCATTTTTAAATTCCAGAGAATTAAAACTTGCCTAGCCCCAAATCCCGTGCCCTCCCCCGTCATTCTCGCCACTCCCCTCGTCCCGACGCGCTCGTCTCCCTTCCTCCCTCCCTTCCCAGACGCCCGCCGCCGCCGCCAAATCTCCCGTCCACCACCACAGCTGCCATGAATCCAGCCTTCTCGGCCGCCGGCGACGCACCCTCTGCCGGTGAATAGCTCCTTCGTCGACGCCCCGTCCCTCATCCTCTTTACTCAGGATTTCACGGCAACGCACCCTCCGCCGTCGACTCCCCGTCCCTCATCCTTCGAGATCTCAACTCCTTGTAAGTTCCCTCCACCTCTCTTCTCCCCCTCTCTTCCCCCCCTCTCTGATGCATCTTTTTTGGTTGAACCCTAACCCTAACCCCACCCCACTGTTCAGCAGCACACCTCCCTCCAGTCACCGACCAGATCCAGACAGTAGATCGACTTCTTGACGACTCCTCCGCCAACCCATGGTTGGTCAGCTCGCCTCCTCTCTCCGTGGTCTCTGTTTTGTCAAGCCTCATACCAAACTGCTTGGTAATCCTATCATGTATTGCCATGGTGATAGACTGGTGATTAGTACATACCCTCAGAATTGATATGACTGGTGATCACTTGCTTTAGATATGATTAGTAGATACCCATGCACTTGTTTTGTTCAGTTTCATGTCCCAGCAAATTAAACCATGCATCAGATTTGGGAACGAAAACAGATAGTGGCCTGCAGGCTATAATAACAAGATATTTGTTCACTACATAATCTAGGAGCATTGCTCGAAATAATTCAAGTTCCTTGTTTGAACTTCCCCACTACCGGACTATTAAATTTATGTAAGCCACTATGTGACCAGTATGTGATAAAATTCTAGCGCTCTGCTTACTGTATATGAGCAGACTCTGTTTACTAGTTATTCTAATGAGGCCTCTGAAGTTTTGTTCTTCTTTCTCTTTACAATACTGCACAACATTTGTCTCCATAGGCTGGTCTTAATAAATAAATAAAATGGTCCTTACTAGTTGAGACAAAAGGATGATTGCAGCGATGCTAGTCTCTGTTGTTTGCTGTCTGAAGCCTAATTTTCCCCAGCTTCAGAATTCTTATCCAACTTAATGCATGAGAAAATCTTCCGCTGGCATTATATATACACTATATATACATGCTATGTTCTGTCATTATATATACACAGTCCTATGTCATTATATATACACAATTTATGGGCTTTTTTCACTATGAGCTAGGCATGTACAGAAGCAATGAGCATGAGTTTTTTGTGTACCACTAGTAATCAAGCTTGAGTGCTTTCTCAATTGTTGTTTTCTTCATCTTAATATAGATGTCGGACTTGCACATTAACACATTGCATGACGATGAGAGGAGAAAGAAAAGGAAGAGGGCAGCTGCTGGATTTTTTGTGTCGGTTGTCGCGATAGTTCAACACACATATTGTCAGAGGAAGATTAGAGAGCTTGATGATTTCAGTGAGGATGAGGCAGAGATTAGGATTAGAATGCAGATGCTTAGATCAATTTATCAGGGTTCTAACAAGCACTGTTTTGATAGTTTGCGCCTAACTAAACCGTCCTTTGTGGACCTGTGCGCTATCTTGCGTGAAAGATGTGGTTTGGGGGACACATTTTATGTGTCAGTTGAAGAATCAGTCACAATGTTCCTGCTAGTGCTAAGCCATGGGATGAAATACCGGTTAATTGAAAGCACGTATAGATGGGCACTCGAGACAATCAGTAGGCATTTCAATGAGATCTTAAGAGCTGTCCTTTCCTTGTCTCATGAGTTTATAAAGTTACCAAGCCCTTCAGCTGAGCAGCCTGAGGATAGTAGATGGAAATGGTTTCCAGATGGGCTAGGAGCTTTAGATGGCACACATGTTGATGTCCGTGTTTCCGCTCTCAAGCAAGGCAGATACAGGAATAGAAAGCAAGATGTGACCACTAATGTGCTTGGTGTTTGTGACCGGAATATGAAGTTTTTGTATGTCTTAGCTGGATGGGAAGGTTCTGCATCAGATTCACGAGTGTTGCGAGATGCAATGTCACGACAAGACGCTTTTAGAGTTCCACATGGCAATTCTCTGTCTTGGTACGGTAGAACAACTAAGTTATAATATTTCAATGTAAATATAATATCTAATACTTGTTATTTTTGCAAACATTAGGAAAATACTACCTTGTAGATGCTAGGTACACTAATGGTCCGAGCTTCTTTGCTCCATACCGGTCAATCTGGTACCATTTGAAAGAATGGGCGGCTAATGGAAATAACCCACAAACTCCAAGAGAGTTATATAATATGCGACATGCATCAGCTAGGAATGTGATAGAGAGAACTTTTGGTCTACTAAAGATGAGATGGGCTATTTTGAGGACTAGTTCATTTTTTCGCATACGGAATCAGGTATCACATGGTATATTGCAAAACCAAGCCTCCGTTTATTTTTAGTTTTTATTAACTCGCCAATAATACCATCTCGCAGATTCGTGTCATTAATGCTTGCTGCATATTGCATAACTTTCTAAGAGATAGGCAGAGAGAGATGGATGATATAATGCTAATTGACATGGATAATCAGTTAAATGATGCTGCCATCGAACATCCCGAAGAACCAAACATGATTAGACATGTTGAATCAACAACTGAGTGGAACAACAAGCGAGATACCTTAGCTCATCAAATGTGGGCAGATTACCAAAGGAGACACGGGGGAGCCAATCATTGAATTCATTCATTTGTATGTTCATATATTTCATATGCCTATTTTTTGAACCCTCTCTCTCTCTCTCTCTCTCTCTTTTGATTCTACGTTTGTCTCATACATGTATTGTTGCTTGCAGGAAGATATGGATGTGGAGAAGAGAGGAGGTAGAAACTACCTTCCTGGACGGATGAAATGGACGAGGCAATGTTGAATGTGTTCGTGGAGCATTACAATAGAGGGGACCGTGCTCAAAATGGGTGGAAGCCGCATGTTTTCACTGCAGTTGTCAATAATGTTCGAGCCAAGTGCAATGTGGATATCACAAAGGAGAATGTCATATCAAGGTGCAAGACTATTGATAGACACTATGTCAATGTCAGCAAGATGTTGTCAACGAGTGGTTTTGGGTGGGATTGGACCCATAACAAGCTTATGGTTGATAGTGAGGACGTGTGGAGCAACTATGTCAAGGTAAGCACTACATATTAAGCAACTATGTATTCATGGCATGGCCATGAGATTCAGTTTCATCTTTCATGTGGTCAAGTTTCTTACTTAATTACTATCTTTTGTTGTCACTCATACTTGTATTGATATATCATGATGTCCATGTTTTCTCTTTGGATTTGTATTTGGTGTTTGATGGATGTGTGTTACATTTTCCACCATGACATGTGACTATCTGTCTACATGTTTTGCAGGCAAACAAAGATGCCGCTTGCTACAGGCATAAGGTCATAAAGTTTTGGGACTCAATCAGCCTTGTCTTCTTGAAGGATCATGCCACGGGAACCGGAGCCAGAACCGCCGCTGAAAGTGCTGCGGAAATGGCTGCGGAGAATGTGAACAATGTCAACATCGAGTCTGCCGCGACATCTTCTACTCAAACCGGTGAGGAACAGAAGAAGAAAGATACCGATCAGATGACTCAATTGCATCTATGCTTGGTGAAAAACAGGATAATTTTACAAGCGCCTACAAAGCTGATATTGCTCAAGTTGTTCCTCGCGATAAACCCTCCTCTCCCGAAGAAATACTTGATGCTCTCAATGCAATTGCTGGACTTGATGATGATGACTTGCTGGCAGCTTATGATATCCTCATAGCAGATGACCGCAAGTTCAAGGCTCTTATGGCGCTGCCTGAAAGGATGAAGAAGAAATGGATCCGCAAGCAAATCAACCAATGAAGGTATGTTGCTAGAAATGGACTGCTCATGTTCCTCGTAGTTAGAGAAATATAGTTGTTTAGTTAACATGTGTCCCTTGCCTTTTGATTTCCCCTCTATGATTCGGTCTCGTCTCCACCATAATTTTTTCTTCGATCGCATTGTGTACTATAGCTGGTTACCTGTCTCATTCATCATAAACTGGGATTTCAGAACTAATGATTCATATGACGCAACTTTTTACCTCTCTGCCTAATCAATCTCGAAAACAACAGTCTGATGCATTTATTTATAGGGCCAGACCCAGCACTGCAATATTTGAGATTCCTTGGTCTTTAGAGTGCTCAACAGCTCGGGATCTTGTTGTCTTCTAGTAGGAGTAGATCATGGAGGAATGAATGGTCATTGGACCTTGCGTTTGTTTAATTAGGGTTAATATATTTCTGTAGTTATTTTTGAATGGTATGCGGCAGTTCACTGTAAGTCGAGTCTTGATTAGTCTATGCTTTTGTAGCTTGATAAACAGATTCTTCAATCTCATGTTGGCCTGAATACCATGAAAACAAACACTGCAACTATATGAGGTAGTAATGTGATGCCTTGTTAAGGAGCCATGAACCTGTCATTGATTAGGTTCAATTGCTGAACATTTCTCATAATTTTCTTGTGTTCATTGGGAACCTTGTGACCCTCTTTAGAGATATCATAACTTTGAGAAAACTTCATCTATCTGTCTTTAGTGTAGAGTTTATGTTACTTCAGATTTCAGAGTGCAAGTTACAAACGCGAAGAAAAATAACATGAGTTTTCTACTTGATTCAATGTTTCACCGCTCATGAATTTTGAGTTGTGACTCTTTAAAATTGATGACTTTTTGACCTCTCTGCCTTTTATATACAACTTTGTGTGTTGTAGCTTATTATACAGAAGAAAAATATGAGTTTTCAATTGTGCCAATTAATAAATTAAGACGGTATTTTAAAAGCTTCACATTTGCTAACTACTACAGTAAGTTTGCTTACATGCTTCTGATGATGTCTGCAGGGTAACAACAAAGCCTGAAGGCCAAACTAAGATCTAGATGCAAGTTCAAGCCTCTTTAATGGATGCAAAGATTTATTTTTTATGGTCCTAATGCATTTGTAATGGTTTGAAGATCTTTGTTTCCGACGAGCATATTCAGCCTTTAATGGCTTTTCAAAGATGTTATCACTATTATTATCTGCATTATAGATTATTATATTTGAATGTTTGAATGTGTGAAGATAATGTTGTCTAGATCTGTTTTATCTTGATCATTGAAAAAATACACAGTTTTTTGGGGGCTGATTGTCATTTTTTAGATAGTAAATGTGTTGATTGTGTATATTGAGATATGCACATAGCAACAAACAGCATATGACATTCATTTCACAAATCCCCTCTGGCAGCAAAACAAGAAAATTGAACTTGGAATTTAGATCCCACAAAATGAAATGCTCCCAGGAAATGAAAGTCTGGTTCCTAAACGAGCTGTAAGTATTAGAGGAGATACTTCTAGAAACACTATTTATACTAAACATTTTTAATTTTTATACTCATATCTTAAATCTTGACCAAGTGGAATATTGATACACTTTTTATTATAAATTATTAACTATATCATCTATTGTAGTTCACAACATTACGAACGTAATTATATTGGTAATATTGAAACTGTATTTGTTGTTATCCAAATCAAACGTCTACCATTAGAACATTCCAGTGCTAATGTAGAACTCTAATTTTTAGGACTAAGAAATAATCATTCTTGTGTTACATATATTTTTTATATGTGTTTGTGCCTATTTTAGTATGTGTGTATATTTACATGGGTAGCTTAGTTCACCACAAAAATTAATATGACATGCAATTAATATGACACGCTTCTATCAGGTTTCTCGAAAACAAAAGTAATGCACAATTCTAAAATTATTATCTTAATAGAGCTTTGTAGAACAAGATTATCTAGCTTAGTTTTAACTAATGAAATTTCTAGATGTATGTGGTGTGAACGAGTGGTTTATCTCTGAATCCACTCCACCCTCTTCATTTTTATGGCCAACACTTCTATTTTCACTTGGTGCGTTTTCCATATATATGTCTAGTCGGTGCAACTAATGCACGAACCAAATGTTCTTTTAACCACTCAAACCAGTCCAACCCATTATAATTTGTGCATTTCATGATGTCATTTGGAACGAACTATTGTAAGAGAGGCAAGCGAATGTACAATCACACATCTATGTTTCTTGACACAGTGCAACACAATCGCAGAAAAGTCCCATATTTTCAAACTTCACGGAAAACGTCACATTCAGAGCTGTAAATCGGATCAAGGGTTTGGCAACATATATTATTGCCCGGACCTGTATATAGTTATTTCATTCGAAGAACCTGGTGGGATTTTTTTAGAACGGAGACGCTAGGAGCGTCCGGCTTTAAATTAATAAAGCCCACAACAGAACAGGCATAGTATCAGAAAGACGGTCACACACCCATTCACAGCAACACGACCCAACAATAACGATAGTCTAAGAAGGGTCCAAAAGCCGGGCTACGAGCTGATTACAAGGCCAAAGCCCCTAAGCAGAAGCACGCAGGCTCGCGAAAACAAAATGAATGCCCCATCGTCAAGGAGGCATCGCCGGCTCCCTAGCCGCCACAAACACTTGGTGCACCCGCAGTTGTGCTATCTTCATGAGATCAGTGTCCTTCCGCTTCGCCAACGGACTCCATTGCTGCAAGAGGATAGAGCATTTGCATATAATGTTAGTCGGGTGCGACGGGAACGTTCCTTCTATGGTAAACTTGTTGCGTGTGAGCCATAGCGACCAAAGCATCACTCCGATACTGGTCCAGAGCACCCGTTTTGCCTGACCCTGCACCGAATGTAAGAGTTCTACAAGTTCGGAAGTGGATCGAGCATCCCAGGCTATCCCCCCAGCCTCCTGCATGGCACTCCACGCGAACCGATCAAGAGGGCAGAGAAAAAAGGCGTGATTCACGTTTTCTGGGTTACCACACAGCACACACGCTCCCGTTGTCGGGCCATTCCTTTTAGCAATGTTGACAGAAGTGGGTAACCGGTCCCGGAACAATTGCCATAGAAAGAATTTGATCTTAAGCGGTAAGCGAGTGTGCCAAAGACCTTTCACCTCTCGCTGTGCCGACCCCTGGCACAGTTTGTGGTATAAGGATTTAACGGTAAACCTCCCGGAAGCTTTGAGATGCCAGGACACCCTGTCCGGCTCGTCTGATAGCATCACTAAGGTTGTCAGAGCTAGCAAAGCCTCCCACCTTGCTAACTCCTGCACGTCGAGGTTTCGGCGGAAAGCTAAGGCCTGAGGAGCAGCCATAGCCTCAACCACCTTAAGTTTCGGATGAACCACTAGGGATTAGAGCTCTGGGAACTCTTCCCAGAGTGATCGGTCGCCCACCCAGAAATCTAACCAGAAACGGGCAGAACGACCATTGCCGGTCGTAAACTTGGCCCCTAGATCGAAGGCCAGTCTGATGGTCTGCAAATCTTGCCAAAAGGGAGAGCCCCTTGCTTCCCCTTTGAAGAAATTCCCGTTTGGGAAGTACTTGGCCCGAAGGATGTCGGCCCATAAGCCCGTCGTCCCTTGCGATAGCTTCCAAATCCACTTACACATCAGCGCTAAATTGTGTAGCCTAGTGTTAATGATCCCTAATCCTCCCAAGGATTTGGGTCTACATACCGCAGCCCACTTGACCAAGTGCTATTTGCGTTTTAGGCCCGTCCCTTCCCAAAAGAAACGAGCCTGAGGCGTGTCCAACTTGACGCGAACCCCTTCAGCCAACAAGAATAAGCCCATTGCAAACATGGGCAAGGAGGAGAGACTTGAGTTAGTGAGGACAAGTCTCGCCGCAGAAGACATGAACTTGCCCCTCCAAGGGCTCACTTTCTTCCCTGCTTTCCCAGTTAACGGAGTCCACTCCTCTATCGTCACGCGGCGCGGTGCGAGGGGTAGGCCTAAGTACCTAAAGGGGAACTTTCCCACTTTACAGTTTAGGAGGTCCGCGATACGCTGCTCCTCCTCGCTGTCTATCCCCATAGACAACATTTCGCACTTGTGAAAATTGATTTTAAGACCGGACGTGAGTTCAAAGCTCAAAAGCAACGCTTTCATAGTGGCAATATTGTGGGTGTCCGGCTGAAACAGTAGCATTGTGTCATCTGCGTACTGCAAGTGCGAGATCCCCCCTGGGATAAGGTGGCCAACCACTCCCTTGATGTGGCCAGCCGTGGTCGCCCTCCTTAGCATAGCCGCAAGGGCGTCGACCACAAAATTGAACAGGAGCGGGGACATGGGGTCACCCTGACGCAATCCCCGCTTGTTCCGGAAGAAACTTCCAATCTCCCCGTTCACCGAGATAGCAGTCTGGCCACCCGTGACCAGTTGCATGACTCTGTGAACCCACCCGGCCGAGAAGCCTCTACTAAGGAGGACCTGACGCAAGAAATTCCAGTTGACACAGTCATAAGCTTTCTCGAAATCAAACTTAAGGATAACGGCCGACTCCTTAGTGCGCTTAAGTTCATGGATGATCTCCTGCAATGCTAGCGCACCCTCCAAAATGTTCCGACCGCGAATAAAAGTTGTTTGAGTGCGACTAATAGTATGTTGAGCGATCGGGACTAGGCGCGTGGTTGTGGCTTTGGAGCAAATCTCGAAGGGGACGTTAATGAGCGCTATAGGCCTAAACTGACGGATATTGTCCGCACCCGCCACCTTGGGAAACAGAGACAGGATCCCAAAGTTGAGCCGGGAAATGTCGACTGTTCCGTGCATGAAACCGTTGCACACCTCAAAGAGCGGCCCCTGAAGCAGCGAGCAGAAGTGTTTGAACATGGCAACAGGCCACCCGTCCGGTCCTGGCGATGTGTCTGCTTTCATGCCCCGCAAAGCGGCGTCGATCTCCTCTGGAAAAAATGTGAGCCCCAACTCCTCATTTTCCTGGTCAGTGACCAATTGGGAAGGGTCCCAAAGATCAGCGCGCACCCCTGCTCGCTGATCCTCGCTCGTCCCCACGAGTTGAATGTGAAAGTCGTAGACGTGCCGCACGATCTCCGCCTGCGTTAGCAGAAGCCCCTGATCTGACTGCAGACGAAAGATCGTGCACCTGCGTCGTCTCCCATTGGCATAGGCGTGGAAGTACTTGGTGTTTGCGTCACCTTTTAGCACCCACTTGAGGCCTCCCCGGCGCCTCCAGTATTCCTCCTCCGCACAGAGAAGTGACTGCAGCTGATTTTCCAGAGCGTAACGGCGGACCCATTCTTGTTCGGAAAAAGGCCGCGCATCCGCCTGCCTATCGAGGCTCGCAATCTCTGCTACAATACCTTCCCTTAGCGATCTATCTTGACCGCCTAAATTGGCCCCCCAGCCTTTTAAGCTAGCCCGCAGGCAGCCACCAACCGCAATCCAGAAATCCATTGGGCCGCGCTGGTGGCCCACCTGACTAACACAATCGATCCACCTTGCCCTAAAGATGGAGTCGAATTCGGGTTTTTCGAACCATGCCGTTTCAAAGAAGAAACGAGGGATGCGCCCGACCCTGTCCTTCCCTGAGGCTAGGATAAAAGGCACGTGATCTGAACTGATCCTAGTTTCTGCGATCAGCAAGCTCAAAGGGAACAACAACTCCCAGTCAGGTGATATAAACACCCTGGTGGGATTCATCTCAATGCTGTTAACTGTTGGAAATATGCCCTAGAGGCAATAATAAAATGGTTATTATTGTATTTCTTGTTCATGAAAATTGTCTATTGTTAATTGAATAATTGTAGTAACCGGAAACCTTAATACATGTGTGAATACATAGACCACAACATGTCCCTAGTAAGCCTCTAGTTGACTAGCTCGTTGATCAATAGATGGTCATGGTTTCCTGACCATGGACATTGGATGTCATTGATAACGAGATCACATCATTAGGAGAATGATGTGATGGACAAGACCCAATCTTAAGCGTAGCACAAGATCGTGTAGTTCGTTTGCTAAAGCTTTTCTAATGTCAAGTATCATTTCCTTGGACCATGAGATTGTGCAACTCTCGGATACCGTAGGAATGCTTTGGGTGCACCAAACGTCACAACGTAACTGGGTGGCTATAAAGGTGCACTACAGGTATCTCTGAAAGTGTCTGTTGGGTTGGCACGAATCGAGACTGGGATTTGTCACTCCGTATGACGGAGAGGTATCTCTGGGCCCACTTGGTAATGCACCATCATAATGAGCTCAATGTGACCAAGTGGTTGATCACGGGATCATGCATTATGGTACGAGTAAAGTGACTTGCCGGTAACGAGATTGAACGAGGTATTGGGATACCGACGATCGAATCTCGGGCAAGTAACGTACCGATTGACAAAGGGAATTGTATACAGGATTGATTGAATCCCTGACATCGTGGTTCATCGGATGAGATCATCGTGGAACATGTGGGAGCCAACATGGGTATCCAGATCCCGCTGTTGGTTATTGGCCAGAGAGCTGTCTCGGTCATGTCTGCATGATTCCCGAACGCGTAGGGTCTACACACTTAAGGTTCGGTGACGCTAGAGTTGTTATGGGAATTAGTGTGCAGTTACCAAATGTTGTTCGGAGTCCCGGATGAGATCCTGGACGTCACGAGGAGTTCCGGAATGGTCCGGAGGTAAAGATTTATATACGGGAAGTCCTATTTTGGCCACCGGAAAATGTTCAGGATTTTTCGGTATTGTACCGGGAAGGTTCTAGAAGGTTCCGGAGTGGGGCCCACCTGCATGGGGGGACCCACATGAACGTGGGTAGTAGGGGCAAGGCCCCACAACCCCTGGTCAAGGCGCACCAAGATCCCCCTTAGAAGGAATAAGATCATATCCCGAAGGGATAAGATCAAGATCCCTAAAGAAGGGGGATAACAATCGGTGGGGAAGGGAAATGATGGGATTTCTTTTCCCCACCTTTGCCAACGCCCCAATGGACTTGGAGGGCAAGAAACCAGCCCCCTCCACCCCTATATATAGTGGGGAGGCGCATGGGAGCCGCACCCCTTCCCCTGTCGCAACCCTCTCCCTCCCCAACACCACCTTTGTAGTAGTAGTGCTTGGCAAAGCCCTGCCGGAGAACTACAAGGTCCACCACCACGCCATCGTGCTGCCGGAGCTCTCCCTCAACTTCTTCTCTCCCCTTGCTGGATCAAGAAGGCGGAGACGTCCCCGTGCTATACGTGTGTTGAACGCGGAGGCGCCGTCCGTTCGGCGCTAGATCGGATATTCCACGATTTGAATCGCGGCGAGTACGACTCCATCAACCGCGTTCGTGTAACGCTTCCGCTTAGCGATCTTCAAGGGTATGAAGATGTAATCCCTCTCTCTCGTTGCTAGCATCTCCTAGATTGATCTTGGTGACACGTAATTTTTTTTTGAATTATTGCTACGTTCCCCAACAGTGGCATCATGAGCTAGGTCTATGCGTAGATTCTATGCACGAGTAGAACACAAGTTGTTGTGGGCATCGATTTTGTCAATTTACTTGCCGTTACTAGTCTTATCTTGATTCGGCGGCATCGTGGGATGAAGCGGCCCGGACCGACCTTACACGTACGCTTACGTGAGACAGGTTCCACCGACTGACATGCACTAGTTGCATAAGGTGGCTAGCGGGTGTCTGTCTCTCCCACTTTAGTCGGACCGGATTCGATGAAAAGGGTCCTTATGAAGGGTAAATAGAAATTGGCATATCACGTTGTGGTTTTGGCGTAGGTAAGAAACGTTCTTGCGAGAAACCTATAGCAGCCACGTAAAAACTTGCAACAACAATTAGAGGACGTCTAACTTGTTCTTGCAGCATATGTCGTGTGATGTGATATGGCCAAAAGGATGTGATGAATGATATATGTGATGTATGAGATTGATCATGTTCTTGTAATAGGAATCACGACTTGCATGTCGATGAGTATGACAACCGGTAGGAGCCATAGGAGTTGTCTTAATTTATTGTATGACCTGCGTGTCAAAGAAAAATGCCATGTAATTACTTTACTTTATTGCTAACCGTTAGCCATAGTAGTACAAGTAATAGTTGGCGAGACAACTTCATGAAGACACGATGATGGAGATCATGATGTCATGCCGGTGACGAAGGTGATCATGCCGCGCCTCGAAGATGGAGGTCAAAAGGCGCAAGATGATATTTGTCATATCATGTCACTTTATGATTTTCATGTGATGTTTGTCATGTTTACATCTTATTTGCTTAGAACGACGGTAGCATAAATAAGATGATCCCTCGCTAAAAGTTCAAGAAAGTGTTCCCCCTAACTGTGCACCATTGCGAAGGTTCGTTGTTTCGAAGCACCACGTGATGATCGGGTGTGATAGATTCTAACGTTCGCATACAACGGGTGTAAGCTAGATTTACACATGCGAAACAGTTAGGTTGACTTGACGAGCCTAGCATGTACAGACATGGCCTCGGAACACGGAAGACCGAAAGGTTGAACATGAGTCGTATAGTGGATACGATCAACATGAAGATGTTCACCGATGATTACTAGTCCGTCTCACGTGATGATCGGACACGGCCTAGTTGACTCGGATCATGTATCACTTAGATGACTAGAGGGATGTCTATCTAAGTGGGAGTTCATTGAATAATTTGATTAGATGAACTTAATTATCATGAGCATAGTCAAAAGGTCTTTGCAAATTATGTCGTAGCTCACGCTTTGGTTCTACTGTTTTAGATATGTTCCTAGAGAAAATTTAGTTGAGAGTTGACAGTAGCAATTATGCGGACTGGGTCCGTGAACTGAGGATTGTCCTCATTGCTGCACAGAAGGGCTATGTCCTTAATTCACCGCT
Source organism: Triticum urartu (assembly GCF_003073215.2). NCBI lineage: Eukaryota > Viridiplantae > Streptophyta > Magnoliopsida > Poales > Poaceae > Triticum > Triticum urartu. Next base: position 25,255 of record NW_024117830.1, on the reverse strand, counting down.
CAGTGTGTTGAACCTCGAGCGTCGTCTGTAGATGTTGGGAAACATCTGACATACACGTTTTTATGACTACGTGATAGTTCAGTGCATAATACTAACGGTTTAGAATTGTGGCACCAAAAGACATTTTTTGAAATGTCGCAGAACATATGAGATGTTCCAAAGACTGAAATTGGAATTTCAGACTAGTGCCACCGTCAAGAGGTATGAGACCTCTGACAAGTTTCTTAAGCCTGCAAACTAAGGGAGAAAAGCTCAATCGTTGAGCATGTGCTCAGATTGTCTGAGTACTACAATCGCTTGAATCGAGTGGGATTTAATCTTCCAGATGAGATAGTGAAGGTTCTCCATAGTCACTGCCACCAAGCTATTGGAGCTTCGTGATGAACTATAACATATCAGGGATAGACATGATGATCCTTGAGCAACTCGTGATGTTTGACACCGCGAAAGTAGAAATCAAGAAGGAGCATCAATTGTTGATGGTTAAACCACTAGTTTCAAGAAGGGCAAGGGAAAGAAGGGATACTTCATGAAACGGCAAATCAGTTGCTGCTCTAGTGAAGAAACCCAAGGTTGAACCCAAACCCGAGACTAAGTGCTTCTATAATGAGGGGAACGGTCACTGAATCAGAACTACCCTAGATACTCGGTAAATGAGAAGGCTGGCGAGGTCGGCATAAGTATATTGGATATATATTATAATGTGTACTTCACTAGTACTCCTAGTAGCACCAGGGTATTAAAATACTGGTTCAGTTGCTAAGTGTTAATAACTCGAAATAAAAGGCTACAGAATAAACGGAAACTAGCTGAAGGTGAGATGATGATATGTGTTGGAAGTGTTTCCAAGGTTGATGTGATCAAGCATGGCATGCTCCCTTTACCATCGATATTGGTGTTAAACCTAAATAATTTTTATTTGGTGTTTGCATAGACATGATTGGATTATATTTATCGCAATACGGTTATTCATTTAAGGAGAATAATGGTTACTCTGTTTATTTGAATAATACCATCAATGGTATTGCACCTAAAATGAATGGTTTATTGAATCTCGATCGTAGTGATACACATGTTCATGCCAAAACATATAAGATAGTGATGATAGTACCACATACTTGTGGCACTGCCATTTGAGTCATGTTGGTATAAAACGCATGAAGAAGCTCCATGTTGATGGATCTTTGGACTCACTCGTTTTTGAAAAGTTTGAGACATGCGAACCATGTCTATTGGTTTATACGCATGAAGAAACTCCATCGTTTGGACTCACTTGATTTTGAATCACTTAAGACATGCAAACCATACCACATGGGCAAGATGACTGAAAGGCCTCGTTTTCAGTAAGATGGAACAAGAAAGCAACTTGTTGGAAGTAATACATTTGATGTGTGCAATCCAATGAGTGTTGAGGCACGCAGTGGATATCGCTATGCTCTTACTTCACAGATGATTTGAGTAGATGCTGAGAATATTTACTTGATGAAACACAAGTCTGAATTATTGAAAGGTTCAAGTAACTTCAGAGTGAAGTTGAAGATCGTTGTCACAAGAGGATAAAATGTCTATGATATGATCATAGAGATGAACATCTGAGTTACGAGTTTGGCACACAATTAAGACATTGCGGAAATTATTTCACAACTAATACCGCCTGGAACACCATAGTGTGATGGTGTGTCCGAACATCATAGCTGCACCCTATTGGATGTGGTGCAAACCATGATGTCTCTTATCGAATTACCACTATCGTTTATGGGTTAGGCATTAGAGACAACCGCATTCACTTTAAATAGGGCACCACGTAATTCCGTTGATATGACACCGTATGAACTATGGTTTAGAGAAACCTAAGCTGTCGTTTCTTAAATTTTGGGGCTGCGACGCTTATGCGAAAAAGTTTCAGGCTGATAAGCTCAAACCCAAAGCGGATAAATGCATCTTCATAGAATACCCAAAACAGTTGGGTATACCTCCTGTATCAGATCCGGAAGCAAAAGGGATTGTTTCTAGAATCGGGTCATTTCTCGAGGAAAAGTTTCTCTCGAAAGAATTGAGTGGGAGGATGGTGGAGACTTGATGAGGTTATTGAACCGTCACTTCAACTAGTGTGTATCAGGGCACAAGAAGTTGTTCATGGGCACCTACACCAATTGAAGTGGATGCTTATGATAGTGATTATGAAACTTCGGATCAAGTCACTACCAAACCTCGTAGGTCGACAAGGATGCGTACTACTTCAGAGCGGTACGTAATCCTGTCTTGGAAGTCATGTTGCTAGACAACAATGAACCTACGAGCTATGGAGAAGCAATGGTGGGCCCGGATTTCGACGAATGCCTCGAGGCCATAAAATCCGAGAGAGGATCCATGTATAAAAACAAAGTATAGACTTTGGAAGAACTACTTGACGGTCGTAAGGCTGATGGGTGCAGATGGATTTTAAAAGGAAGACGGACAATGATGGTAAGTGTCACCATTAAGAAAGCTCGACTTGTCGTTAAGATGTTTTCCGACAAGTTCAAGGAGTTGACTACGATGAGACTTTCTCACTCGTAGCGATGCTAAGAGTCTGTTGGAATTATATTAGCAGTTACTGCATTATTTATGAAATCTTGCATATAGGATGTCAAAACATTGTTTCCTTGACGATTTTCTTGAGGAAAGGTTGTATACAACCAGAAGGTTTTGTCAATCCTGAAAGATGCTAACAAGTATGCAAAGCTCCAGCAATCCTTCTAAGGACTGGAGTAAGCATCTCGGAGTTGGAATGTACGCTTTGATGAGATGATCAAAGATTTTGGGTTTATACAAAGTTTATGAGAAACTTGTATTTCCAAAAAGTGAGTGGGAGCACTATAGAATTTTTGATGAGTATATGTTGTTAACATATTGTTGATCAGAAATGATGTAGAATTTCTGGAAAGCATGCAGGGTTATTTGAAAAGGTATTTTTCAATGGAGAACCTGGATAAAGCTACTTGAACATTGAGCATCAAGATCTATAAGGATAGATCAAAAAACGCTTAATAGTACTTTCAAATGAATACATACCGTGACAAGATTTTGAAGGAGTTCAAAATAGATCAGCAAAGAAGGAGTTCTTGGCTGTGTTACGAGGTGTGAGTATTGAGTAAGACTCAAGACCTGACCACGGCAGAAGAGAGAGAAAGGATGAAGATCGTCCCCTATGCTTTAGACGTAGGCTATACAGTATGCTATGTTGTGTACCGCACCTGAAGTGTGCCTTGCCATGAGTCAGTCAAGGGGTACAAGAGTGATCCATGAATGGATCACATGACAGCGGTCGAACTTATCCTTAGTAACTAATGGACTAAGGAATTTTCTCGATTATGGAGGTGGTAAAAGAGTTCGTCGTAAAGGGTTACGTCGATGCAAACTTTGACACTAATCCAGAAGACTCTGAGTAGTAAACCGGATTCATATAGTAGAGCAGTTATTTGGAATAGCTCAAAGTAGCGCGTGGTAACTGCATCTACAAGATGACATAGAGATTTGCAAAGCACACATGGATCTAAAAGGTTCAGACCCATTGACTAATAAACCTCTCTCACAAGCAAGATATGAACAAACCCTATGGGTGTTGGATTCATTACAATCACATAGTGATGTGAACTAGATTATTGACTCTAGTGCAAGTGGGAGACTGTTGGAAATATGCCCTAGAGGCAATAATAAAATGGTTATTATCGTATTTCTTGTTCAAGATAATTGTCTATTGTTCATGCTATAATTGTATTAACCGTAATACATGTGTGAATACATAGACCACAACATGTCCCTAGTAAGCCTCTAGTTGACTAGCTTGTTGATCAATAGATGGTCATGGTTTCCTGACCATGGACATTGGATGTCATTGATAACGGGATCACATCATTAGGAGAATGATGTGATGGACAAGACCCAATCTTAAGCGTAGCACAAGATCATGTAGTTCGTTTGCTAAATCTTTTCTAATGTCAAGTATCATTTCCTTAGACCATGAGATTGTGCAACTCCCGGATAGAATGCTTTGGGTGCACCAAACGTCACAACGTAACTGGGTGGCTATAAAGGTGCACTACAGGTATCTCCGAAAGTGTCTGTTGGGTTGGCACGAATCGACACTGGGATTTATCACTCCGTATGACGGAGAGGTATCTCTGGGCCCACTCGGTAATGCATCATCATAATGAGCTCAATGTGACCAAGTGGTTGATCAAGGGATCATGCATTACAGTACGAGTAAAGTGACTTGCCGGTAACGAGATTGAACGAGGTATTGGGTTACCGACGATCGAATCTCGGGCAAGTAACATACCGATTGACAAAGGGAATTGTATACAGGATTGATTGAATCCCTGACATCGTGGTTCATCGGATGAGATCATCGTGGAACATGTGGGAGCCAACATGGGTATCCAGATCTCGCTGTTGGTTATTGGCCAGAGAGCGGTCTCGGTCATGTCTGCATGATTCCCGAACCCGTAGGGTCTACACACTTAAGGTTCGGTGACGCTAGAGTTATTATGGGAATTAGTGTGCAGTTACCGAATGTTGTTCAGAGTCCCGGATGAGATCCTGGACGTCATGAGGAGTTCCTGAATGGTCTGGAGGTAAAGATTTATATATGGGAAGTCCTATTTCGGCCACCGGAAAATGCTCAGGATTTTTTGGTATTGTACTGGGAAGGTTCTAGAAGGTTCCGGAGTGGGGCCCACCTGCATGGGGGGACCCACATGAACGTGGGTAGTAGCGGCAAGGTCCCACAACCCCTGGTCAAGGCACACCAAGATCCCCCTTAGAAGGAATAAGATCATATCCCGAAGGGATAAGATCAAGATCCCTAAAGAAGGGGAATAACAATCGGTGGGGAAGGGAAATGATGGGATTTCTTTTCCCCACCTTTGCCAACGCCCCAATGGACTTGGAGGGCAAGAAACCAGCCCCCTCCACCCCTATATATAGTGGGGAGGCGCATGGGAGCCGCACCCCTTCCCCTGTCGCAACCCTCTCCCTCCCCAACACCTCCTTCGTAGTAGTAGTGCTTGGCGAAGCCCTGCCGGAGAACTGCAAGGTCCACCACCACGCCGTCGTGCTGCCGAAGCTCTCCCTCAACTTCTTCTCTCCCTTTGCTGGATCAAGAAGGAGGAGACGTCCCCGGGCTGTACGTGTGTTGAACGCGGAGGCGCCGTCCGTTCGGCGCTAGATCGGATCTTCCGCGATTTGAATCGCCGCGAGTACGACTCCATCAACCGCGTTCGTGTAACGCTTCCGCTTAGCGATCTTCAAGGGTATGAAGATGCAGTCCCTCTCTCTCGTTGTTAGCATCTCCTAGATTGATTTTGGTGACACGTAGAAATTTTTTAAATTATTGCTACGTTTCCCAACATTAACAATGCCAATCCTTCTGGGTAGCTGGTCTATGATTGTTGTGTTCCTATACAGATCGGGTATATCACATATCTAGGCCCAAACAGCAGTCCTCCCGGACACCGCCAACGTAGGAGACGACTGGCCGTCATATTCATCATTGAGAAAAAACGTGAAACTATGGAAGATCGTGTTGTTATCTACCTCACCAAATCTGGATCATGGGCCAAACTCCAGTCAAACTTTAGGGTTTCGTTTCTTTCATGGGCCAAACTCCTTAGTGGTGGGCTGTCACGGCTGTATGCTGCTACAAACACCAAAATACATGTGCAGATGGCGTGGGCCCTTCGTCAGGCTTGCTGACGGGCGGTCACTTCTTGAGCTGGCCAAGGCCGGCCCTGGTCGGATTATATAATGCCAGGGAGAAAATAAACAATGTTGATGAACAACAAGAAAATAAACAACGTTGATGAACAACAAAAACAGCACATGTGTGTTCCTAGCACAGTTCACACATCGATCGCACCACACGTGTGCTATGAGTGAAAGACTTTTGGTTAGCTTCCGAGGAGCAGGGAACTACAAGTACTCCCTTAGTCCGAAAAAGCTTGTCCCAATTTTGTCTTTCAAATAGATGTATCTAGCACTAACTTGGTGCTAGATACATCCATTTAAGAGACAAACTTTTTCGGACGAAGGGAGTATTGATTAAGCAAATCGACCTTCTTATGTTAAAAAACTATACGTATTCTGACAGATAAAGTAACATAGTAAATGATGCCCTGGTCTAAAGGATAGATGTGTCTTATATATAAAGCAAGGCGCAAGCCTATTTCGAGTCTAAAGGATATAGACATCACAATACGCCATTGACGGCATATGTGTTATGTTAACTAGAGTATTCCCTGTACTTTATTGTAGAATTGGTTGATTAAAAAATCTGCTGATAAAATGAGAACCAACATTTAAAATTCATATGAATTATTACATTCTATAACTGTAAAATATTTAGTAATTGAATGGAAAATATTTTTTCATGCAAGGTTGAATGTAGTGGTGGATTTTTTGGGAAATACCCAATGGGTCTTGGTTGTATATCCACCCTATATGGGAATTTTTTTAATAATTAAACAAAAAATCAAAATAGTTAAGAACTATTTTTAGAATAAACTTGACTTACTTGCACACTAGTATGTAAATTTTTATTAAAAAAACCAATGTTGACTTCACGGTGAAAAGGAGAAAATTTATTTGCTTATTATAGGTCACTATTCATGCTATTTTGACATAAAAATTTGTCTTTTTTGAAAAGAGGTCAAAGAGAAATTTTCTTTTTCTGGAACTTATCTCACGAGTACAATGAAAGGTCAAATTTATTTCAATAATATTTTCAGAATTTTTTGACTTTTTGTTGAATTACTAAAAAAATTCTATGCATGTTGAGGCGAGCCTTATCTAGTTCATAATTGTATGATGAGGATATGAGGTGACATCTATGCATGTTAAGATCAATAAGTTTGTGAGAATTACTCTCTTAGATATATACGTATAAAATATGAGTCTAAACCACCACCGATGTTTGCATCAGTTACCATGCGTCCACTAAGTTCACGAGTGGACGTATACTTGGTACTCCCTCTTATCCAAAATAAGTGTGATGCTTTTAGTTTAAATTTAAACTAAAACCACGACACTTACTTTAAATCAGAGGAAGTATATATCTTAAGCAAGCGAAAAAAAGTTAATACTTCATAATTTTGGTCACTACCGATCGACCTCCGCCTCAACGACAAGAAACATCCTCACAACTCCCAAAAGAAAACAAAAAAGCTGTTAAAGACTGGACAGCACTGCAGTGATGTGGCAAGGTAGTTTGCGCTCTTTCTATTTTTCTGGAGGAAGAGGTACGCTTTGCATGTTTTCAGTTATTTATTGTATGCATATCTTCACCAAACAAGCACATGCGCAGGATTGATATATGTGCGGGTGTGTGTAATAGCATCTCCAGCCGTTGGCCACCCACGAGGTATAAAAATCGCCGTCTGGGGGCGAGCCGGTGCTAGAATCGGCTCTGGGGCGGTTGGGCATTCAGCCGTCGCCCCCAGGTCGCCGCCGATATCGGCCCACTTTTGGCAAAAAAAGGCCCGATAACGGCACGAATCGGCCCATATTCAACGTGGTTTGGCGTGGTTTTTGTGTCACATATTCATCACAGTTTATCAATAAAAATCAAATAGTACAACAACAAATAGTTCAATACAAATTATATAGTTCAGGAAATAAAAACTCATATTTCATCACAAGTCGAGCTAGGCGTCGCCTTTGATACTTCATAGGTGCCCCACCAGATCCTGCTGCAGTTGTTGATGCATCTGTTGATCTCGGATCTCCTGACGCATATTGAGGTATGCAGTCCAGGTTGCCGGTAGCTGGTGATCAACTTTGGCTAGAGGACATTGCCTGTAGTTTGGTTCAGTGTCAAACACTAGCTCTTCCTGCTCGCTCTCGATGATCATGTTGTGCAAGATGACACAACAAGTCATGATTTCCCACATTTGGTCTTTCGACCAGGTCTAAGCAGGGTACAGGACAACAGCAAATCAAGATTGGAGCACACCAAATGCCCGCTTGACATCCTTCCTGCAAGCCTCCTGCACCTTGGCAAAATGAGACTTCTTGCCTCCTGGCACAACGTTTGAGATAGTCTTCACAAATGTAGACCATCTTGGATAGATGCCATCAGCTAGGTAGTACCCCTTGTTGTAGTGCCGTCCATTGACCTCGAAGTTCACCAGAGGAGAATGACCTTCAACAAGCTTGGCAAAGACAGGGTAGCACTGCAGCACGTTGATGTCATTGTGAGTTCCTGACATACCAAAGAAGGAGTGCCAAACACTAGTAGAAAAAGGGTCAAACGTGAAGCACATTAGTGCCGGTTTGTATTTGAGCCGGCACTAATGTATACATTAGTGCCGGTTCCAACGGCTAGCCGGGCCGCTTTCATTATTACCGGTTCACGGCGAACCTTTAGTACTGGTTCGTGCCACGAACCGGTACTAATGAGAGTGGTGGGAGGATGTTGTCAGTCTGGGGCCCCTCCAGCACCTTTAGTACCGGTTCATGGCACGAACCGGTACTAAAGGTCGTCCTACATAAACCCTTCGTCCACCCGAGCTCGCTCTGTTCTTCCCCTCTTCCTCTCGAGCTCATCACACATTTTGCCCAAATTTTGTCAAGATTTGAAGGCCCCCATCCATTGAAATGATCACAAAGGTTAGCAACTTTGTCCTTTCATCTCTCATTGCTAGATTTACTCTTGCAATGCTTTATATAGTGATTAATTTGTGATTTTAATAATTTGGGAGGAAATATATATATGTGCTAGTTGAGGTCAAAAATAACACTTGGTTTGCATATGTAGGTGTGGTTTACTTAGTGCCTTCTAAATCTCCGTCGTAACTACTGTCGATCGCCCGCACCGTCCCGTCGCCGGCACCACCTTGTGGTGAGCCTCTTTGTTCATGAAATTTTATATAAAAATTGATGTTTGTGTGATTTGGATATATAGTCACTCGTATAATTATCTTACCCGTACGTTGTTTGTTATACATATAGTGCCATGGTTTTGATATCCGTCCCCGTCGGCCCTCGTCCTTGTTATGATTCGGATGTGGTATATATATTCTCTTTTAAAACTAGTTGCATTTCGTGTTTATGACAAATTATGCCCATCAAGTTGACATAGAAATTTTTTCTAGGAGGTATGTGAACCGGAAATTCCAACCGACCCTATTGTCGAGAGGTTAAATTTAGTTGAAAGAGAAAACGAGTACTTGAAAGAAAAATTGAAAAGAATTGAGTGGGAGAAGATGGAATTGGAGTTGCATGTTGCTGATGTCGTCGATGATCACAAGATCAAGATGGAGAAAATGCGCTTGAAGATTAGAAAGATTAGAAAATATGCCATCGATAGTGAGGCTTGGTATCATTATGCTGTTGGATCCATTGTTACCTTAGTTGCGATCTTGATCGCATTTGTTGTTGCATTTAAATGCTTTAGCTAGAGAGTTATTTGTTTGTTGCATTTAAGTGTTGTATGAACTTTATGTATGAACTTGTATTAATTTGGTCTATTCGGTGTTGTGTAATGAAGATGAGCCGGCAATGGATGTACGATGACCGATGCTCTCCCCAGTTCGTTGAGGGCGTGCATACTTTTCTGATTGCGGCTGAGGCAAACAAGCGGGCGGATGGTTTTATGCCTTGTCCATGTGCTGGCTGTAAGAATGGTCACAATTACTCTAAGTCAAGAACCATTCACGTCCACCTGTTTGAGTCCGGTTTCATGCCCCACTATAATGTTTGGACCAAGCACGGAGAAAGAGGGGTTTGCAGATGACGCAAGGAGCGTATGGTTTGGTCTAAGCGCAGATGGCATTAATCCTTTTGGGGAGCAGAGCAGCAACCATAGCACCTGGCCTGTGACTCTATGTTTGTATAACCTTCCTCCTTGGTTGTGCATGAAGCGGAAGTTCATTATGATGCCAGTGCTCATCCAAGGCCCTAAGCAACCCGGCAACGACATTGATGTGTACCTAAGGCCATTAGTTGAAGAACTCTTACAACTGTGGAATGGAACAGGTGTACGTGCGTGGGATGAGCACATGGGGGAAGAATTTGACCTAAAGGCGTTGTTGTTCGTGACCATCAATGATTGGCCTACTCTCAGTAACCTTTTAGGACAGACAAATAAGGGATACCGCGCATGCACGCACTGTTTGGACGATACCAACAGTATATATTTGGCTAATTGTAAGAAGAATGTGTACCTGGGACATCGTCGATTTCTTCCGAGCAGGCATCCCGTAAGAAAGAAAGGCAAGCATTTCAAAGGTGAGGCGGATCACCGGACGAAGCCTGGCCATCGTACTGGTGCTGATGTACATGATATGGTCAAGGATTTGAAGGTGGTCTTTGGAAAGGGTCCTGGTGGACAACCTGTTCCGAATGATGCTGACGGACGCGCACCCATGTGGAAGAAGAAATCTATATTTTGGGACCTGCCCTATTGGAAACACCTAGAGGTCCGCTCCGCAATCGATGTGATGCACGTGACGAAGAATCTTTGTGTGACCCTGCTTGGCTTCTTGGGCGTGTATGGGAAGACAAAAGATACACCTAAGGCACGGGAGGACCAGCAACGTATGCACGGAAAAGACGGCATACATCAGGGTCATGCAAGCTACGCTCTTACCAAAGAAGAGAATGAAATCTTCTTTGAATGCCTGCTCAGTATTAAGGTACCGTCTGGCTTCTCGTCGAATATAAAGGGAATAATAAAGATGGTAGAGAAAAAGTTCCAGAACCTAAAGTCTCATGACTGCCACGTGATTATGACGCAACTGCTTCCGGTTGCATTGAGGGGGCTTCTACCGGAAAACGTTCGATTAGCCATTGTGAAGCTATGTGCATTTCTCAATGCAATCTCTCAGAAGGTAATCGATCCAGAAATCATACCAAGGTTACAGAATGATTTGGTGCAATGTCTTGTCAGTTTCGAGTTGGTGTTCCCACCATCCTTCTTCAACATCATGACGCACGTCCTAGTTCACCTATGCGAAGAGATTAACATTTTGGGTCCTGTATTTCTACACAATATGTTCCCCTTTGAGAGGTTCATGGGAGTCTTAAAGAAATATGTTCATAACCGTGCTAGGCCAGAAGGAAGCATCTCCAAGGGCCGTCAAAATGAGGAGGTCATTGAGTTTTGTATTGACTTTATTCCTGACCTTAAGCCGATTGGTGTTCCTGAATCGCGGCATAAGGGTAGACTGGATGGAAAAGGCACGCTAGGAGGGAAACAAATAATATGTATGGACGGACATTCTCTCACTGAAGCACACTACACAGTTCTACAGAATTCTGCCTTGGTGGCTCCGTATATGGATGAACACAAGAATTTGCTACGCTCCAAACACCCGGAGCGGTCTGATGACTGGATTGCACGTGAACAAACCAGGAGTTTCGCCAGCTGGTTGCAAGCACGTACCATGCATGACACCTCTATTGAAGATGACCTGTACTTGCTGTCCCAGTTACCATCTTCGAATATAATGACTTTCAAAGGGTACGAGATAAATGGTAATACATTTTACACGATCGCCCAAGATAAGAAGAGCACCAACCAAAACAGTGGTGTCCGCTTTGATGCAGAAACCAAGACGGGAAAGGAAACATATTATGGTTATATACAGGACATATGGGAACTTGACTATCGACGTGGTTTGAAGGTCCCTTTGTTTCGGTGCAAATGGGTCAATATGACACGAGGCGGGGTAACGGAAGACCCGCAGTACGGAATGACAATAGTGGATCTCAACAATCTTGCGTATGCAGACGAACCATTCGTCCTAGCCAATGATGTGGCACAGGTTTTCTATGTGAAGGACATGTCTACCAAGCCAAGAAAAAGAAAAGATAAGGAAGCGAATGCATCGTACGATGAGCCAAAGCGGCACATAGTTCTTTCTGGGAAGAGAAACATCGTGGGAGTGGATGACAAGACAGACAAGTCAGAAGATTATGAAAAGTTTGATGAAATTGCTCCATTCACAGTGAATATTGACCCGAGCATCCCGTTAAATGATGAAGATTTTCCATGGTTACGGTGCAAAGGGACACACGCGAAGAAAAAGTTTCACACCCAAAGATCTGGGATGTGATCGGCTTCACTAGCTATCATCACTTTCTTCTGTGTTTCACACCCAGAAGGGAATCTCTGTAATAGTTAGGGTAGTTAATTGTGTGTTTTGGCATTTGAAACGCGAACAAATTTTATGTGCAAACAAATTCTTTCATGCCTTTACTGATTTTTAAAGTTAAGTTATTCACAAACTAGTGATTCACACTAATTTCAAATAATTCAAAATTTAAACTATTCAAATTTGAAAACTACGGGCACTAACAGAAAGTTTGTAATTTTTTGTACCTAAAGCCTTTTTTACCTAAAGCAAAAATATTCACAAAGAAACTCTAAATACACAAAAAAACAACTCAAAAATAAATAAAGCAAAAAAAAATAAAAAAGCCCGCCTACTAGGCTAGAGCGGCTTGCATACGACTAGAAACCCAACCAGTTGTTGGGCCAGGATGCAGGCCCGCAAAGGCCCAGTAGGCCCACGGGGCAGCACAGCACAGGTAGGCCCAGAAGGCCTGCATTTGAGAGGAGCTCGAAGGAGCAGCCGCGGCTGGGTTTATAAACCAGTGCGGCTGCCCTTCGCTAGGCGAGGTGGGACTAAACTTTGCGCCCCTCGCCTGGTAGCGCACCCCCTTTAGTACCGATTCGTGGCACCAACCGGTACTAAAGGGGGGGCCTTTAGTACCGGTTGGAGCCACCAACCGGTACTAAAGGGGGTCGCTTCCCGCCGCTTGGCCTGGCCAAAACAGGCCTTTAGTACCGGTTGGTGGCTCCAACCGGTACTAAAGGTGCCTTCTATATATACAACACTTCAAAATTTCGTCAGTTTTCATCTCTACCTCTGCTTCTTCTCCTTTGCACACCGTCGCCCGCTGTCCCCGCCGTCTCCATATCCCTCGTCGCCGCCCCCGTCGCCAGCCCCGTCGCCGCCCCGTCCCCGTCGTCGCCGCCCCGTCGTCCCGTCCCTGTCGTCCCCGCCGCCCCGTCCCGGCCCGTCCCGCGTCGTCACCGTCCCCGTCGTCCCCGCCGCCCCGTCCCGGCCCGTCCCGCGTCGTCACCGTCCCCGTCGTCGTCGCCGCCCCGGCCCGTATGTCCCCGTCCCCGTCGTCGCCGCCCCGTCATCGCCGCGCCCGTCGCCGTCCCCGTCGCCGCGCGCCCCCCGTCGCCGCCCCCCGTCGCCTCTCGCCTCGCCGGCCGGTGAGTGCGCACACACACACACATTTTTAGTTATAAATTTTTCTGCTTTTCAGAAATTGTTAGACATTTTTCTGTTTTTAGAAATAGTTAGAAATGTTAGAATTGTTAGAATAGTTAGAAATGTTAGAATTGTTAGAAATGTTAGAATTGTTAGAAATTTTTCTGTTTCTTAGTTATAGAAATAGTTATTAAAAAGTTAGAATTGTTAGAAATTTTTCTGTTTTTTAGTTATAGAAATAGTCATAAAAAATTTAGAATTGTTAGAAATTTTTCTGTTTTTTAGTTATATATAGCATTGTTAGAAATGTTATAAAAATTGTTAGAAATAGTTATAGAAATAGTTATAAAAAAGTTAAAATGTTAGAAATGTTATAGAAATGTTAGTTATATATAGCATTGTTAGAAATGTTATAGAAATGTTAGAAATTTTAGTTATCAAAATCCAATCATTAAAAAAATGTTACTTTTTGCGGGCATATAGCTAGTATTTGTTGTCGACGATGCCCGGCCCGCATCCTCGCCGTTGACACGTCCGCAACGACGTCCAGCTGACCCATGTCCGGGACTGGGCTCCGCCGGGCTGGCACTGGGAGGTGCTGCCTGGAGGGGCGCGCCGCTTGATGAGGAACCCGGCCCCGGGTCCCGTCGTCGACCCTGATCTCGTTTGGTGGCGTTCGCGTGGGCCATTTTCGGTGCGGAGGGAGCCGGCCCCGCCGGAGGTGGTACGTCGTCGTGTCAGGGAGGAGGACGAGCACGTCCATCGCTACATGGTTGCGTTAGAGGGCGGCAGGTTCTCCAATACCTGGTAGTTTCTTCAGGGATCTCACTTCAGCTATGATCCTGTGAGGGTTCCTTCTCTTTGGGTGTCCACCGCCCGCGCCGCAGGAACCGCGAGTGTCCTAGATTCTTCTGTAGTATTCGATCTTTATTAGCTACCTAGCCAGTGATGTATTCGAGATTATATATTCGAGACGATGTATTCGAGATTATATATTATTTGAGACGATGTATTCGAGATTATATCTGTTATTCAAGACGATGTATTCGAGATTATATCTATTATTCGAGACGATGTATTTGAGATTATATCTATTATTCGAGATTATACTAAATTGTTTTATATTTCTTTTGGCATAGTTAAATAAAAGCTATGGCGGACAATACCGAGAGAGACAGAGAACAGACCATGTTCGATATGATACGCGGGCCAGATGATGATCAGAATGAAGAAGATTATGACGGCTCCGAATTTCTAAACAACACCGGAGAGGGTGATATGATATTCGATCACGACGACCGAATTGATGAAGTCATGAACTACGATTATGACGATGACGAAGAACATGTTGATCCTGAAACAACAAACACCGGCGAGGTATATATATTTATATAAGCAGGAATCTGGTGATCATCACATGTTTTAAATGAGTTGAAGATATATTAACGAATCGATCTTTCTTCTTTCAGCCATCCGGATCGAGCAAATCTTTAGGCAAAAGGACGAAACGAGGCCCGAACAAAAAGTTGAAGGAGGGCGTAAAGTATAATATCGAGGCATTCAAACCTAGTGGCAAACCATTAGCGCCTAAGAAGATTGCGGACAAGTTCGTTCGTCAGTGCGGAGTTCTTGTGAAGGACCAACTCCCAATCTCCCTTCAAGAATGGAGAAAGCCAGCAAAGCCACGTCCAAATGTTACTTTTGTCGACGAGAATCAAAAAAAACTGCTTTGGGATACTCTCATGGAACATTTCACCCTACCAGATCATTTCACAGAAGCAGATGTGCAGAAAGTCAAGGACGCTGCTTTTAGGAAGATGGCGGTTGCATTCAAGAACCACAAGAGATGTGAATGGGAGAAGTACGTCAAGGGAGGAAGGAAGACTCCAGTATTCGAGGGGATACTAGAGAATTAAAGTGCTCATTGGGACGATTTCGTGAAATTCAAGGATTCAGAATTAGCTAAGGAACGGTCGAGAATAAACAAGAAGAATGCCGAAAAAAAGGATAAGTTCCATAAGCTGGGGCCAGGTGGCTACGCGGTGGCAATGCCTAAGTGGGATAAGTCTGAGAAAGAGATGGAGGATGCAGGTGTCACTCCGGTTACTAAGAGCTGCCCCCCAGGTGCAGGAGTTGGTTCTATGCGCATGGGGGGGAGTTGGACCCGAAGACAGGCAAAGTTTCGACGAAGGCATGTCTGAACGGAGCCGACGATAACATACTTGTTGCAATAGAAGAGGCTCGAACGGGGGTGTTCCAGCCGAACAGAGAGAACGACGAGCTTACACGTGCCCTGGGAAATCCTGAACACCCGGGAAGAACACGAGGCAAGGGCGCTATTCCGTGGTATGAGGGGTTTTCAGACTGGAACGCCGACTACAGAACCCGTGCGAGAAGGAAGATTGCAGAGGAGAAGCAGAGGAAGATGGAGGAGGAGAAGAGGAAGCTGGACTATGAACGCCTTCAAGGCCTAGAATCCACGTACGCGGACTTGGCAGACAAATTCTAGCGGCAGCAGGAGCAGATCGACTCACTTAGCCAGCAAAGGGGGTCTCAGCAGCTGCAACAGCTAGCGGATGATCCAGCATTGGATACCACCGCCCCATCCATGCCGAGAAGCAGCGTGGGTTCCGCTCCGTTTGATGCAATGCTGGATAGATACCCCGTGGCATCATGGAGAACACTAACTGCGAGCTACACTTCAAAATGAAGAACATATCCATGAAGGTGGCGGACGGCGTTGCTTATACAAATTCCCCCGATGCAACCTTCCATTGCAACCCGATTCCAGCAGGCTATGCTCGTGTCGTGGTTGATGAGGTGGTGGACCAATATTCGGGGCTAGAGCTTGACATTCCTGGAGGTGATGAGGAGCACACACTCGGAGATGCCAAACATCGTATCATCCTATGGAGAAAGGATTGCATCATCTTTCGAAGGCCACCGACACCGCGTCACCCGACTCCTCGTCGAAGTCTGCCACCGATTCAGCAGACTCCCGCTCCTCCAAGTCCACCAACGCGTGAGGCCACTCCTCCTCCTCCAAGTCCGGCAAAGTGTCAGGCCACTACTCCTCCAAGTCCGACACAGCGTCAGACGTCCACTCCTCCTCCAAGTCCGGCAAAGTGTCAGGCCACTCCTCCTCCAAGTCCGGCACAGCTTCAGGTCACTCCTCCTCGTCCAACTCAGCCCCGTTAGCCGTCTCCGCCGCCTCAGCAATCCACGAAGAGACACCTCGCAGCTATGGTGCGTAGCGGTACCAGTCGAGGTCATAGTACAGGAAGTACAGGCGGAGGCAAGCGAGATAAATATGGTCCAAACCTCACTACTCCTCTTCCTGAGAGGGCTTACGACAGGACCAAGGAGCAAACCAATGCCATAGTGCGGGCAAAAGTCGACGCCCATTTTGGACCGAAACCGCCACCGCCGCCAAGGGAGAAAGTGCCTGTGGAAGTTATTGACAACTTCATTCGTATGGCTGAACCACCACCTCCTAAGCCTGTTGACACAGACTATGAGCGCCACATCAAGAAGTTACATCGACAACGTCTACAGAAGGAGGCGAGCTCGAGCTCGAGCAAACAACAAGCAGCTGTCAAAAAATGCGGGAGAACCGTTGCCCAGCTGGGAGAACAGTGGGCGCAACTGATCCCCCCGCTTGTTGTGCCGCCAACAACACGTGACAGTACGCACGACCAATATTATTATGGGCAAACAGTTTACGTTCTCCAGGTGGGCGATGTGGTAATAACCCAGCAGCATATAACGCAGGCTGAAGAACTCAAGATCACTGTTGGACAACTCCTCGAGATCGAGGACATGCCTGTGCTTACAGAGGAGGAATTAAAATGGAAATATGTCCGGGGCCAACCTTTGGTCAAGCCAGAAGATGTCAAGAAGCTCCCAACGAGAATGTATGAATTGCATCAATGGTACATGGACATTACCAAGAGATCCGATCGACAGTCCCTCATGGTGCAAGTCAACAAGGATCATTACTACCATGAGAAACCTGTGACCGTTGAGTATTCTGAACTGTTTCAGTTATACAATCAAGACGCACTTGACAAATCTATCGTCAGTTGCTATTGTCTGTAAATGATTTCTTTCTGTAATTTAAGTCTCAAGCTAGCTGTATTGATCCTTTTGATCAATCATTACCTGTAACTATTCTCACTATATTCTTTTCTGTGGTATTATGCAGGATGAAGATGTATGAAATGACAAAAGGTGGACGCTATGGCATTGGGTTCATTGACCCAAACACCGTTAATGAATACACATGGAAAATAAGCAAGCATTATGAAAAACAGGTAGAGGACAGCATGTTCGAGTTCTTGAAGCGCCTCAAATACAATGAAGATATACTACTTCCTTACAACTTCTAGTGAGTCACACTTTCTTGTACTACAAATTCTCTGTTTTTGCCTACTAGCTAGCTAGCTACATGTTTTTGCTTACATATGCCCGCTTAATTAAGACATGCAAACGTGTGTGCATGCAGATTTCACTGGATCTTGTGTATCATTAAAGTTGACGAAGGAACAGTTGAAATACTGGACTCACTACTCAAAGAAAATAGTGACTATAACATCTTGTTTGGGATAGTCAACAGGTAATTTTAATCATTATTAACTATATATCTCGGCCTATTTAGTTCGTCATTTCATGATATGAACTATTTAATAACCCCTTTATTCATTTTTTTTGTCGGCGGGCAAGGCTTGAGCAAGGTTCATCAGCAAAACAGAAGGCGAATGGAAACGACAGCTGAGATGGCTTCGACCCAAGGTAAGTAATTAAGTAGTGCTAGCTAGCTGCCATCTTTTTAATATTATCATGCTTGATTAATTATTATCTGATCAAATTAAATTCCATTCTCGTAAAGGCCATAAAGCAGGCGCAGGGGACTGATCTGTGTGCATACTGCGTTTGCGAGAACATTCACATGATGGCGTCCGAAAGGAGCAGATCTGAAAGACAGGAATGGGTACGCTTGTCAGAACACTATTCACAATTTGTGCACCATTATCGATATCTAGTCACACAACTAATACACATGCATATTGATCTCCTTCTTAACAGTTCACAGAGGTGCGGGACAAGCTCCTAGATACGGAGCGCGTACAAGCACTTCAAGAGGAAATAGCGGGATTTTTGCTCGACCAGGTCATAAATCCGAAGGGAGAATACTATTACCCGCTACCGCCCCCATCGACCAGGTCATGAACCACTTCCAATTTGTCATCGTGCTCCGAAGGCACCAATTAGGCTAATGCAACTGGCTCCGAAGGCAACATGCATATGTACGAGAAATTGTATATAGCTATACATGTGTGTATGTGTGAATTAATATGGTGGTTTGTGAGACATTGATGATCTATATATATGATTGGTTCTACTAGCTACCATATATATGCATAACGTGTACAATGTGTAGTATCGTAAATACCAGCAAACGAAAAAGAATTAAAATGAAAAACACAAAATTAAATGAAAAAGAAATCATAAAACAAAAAAAAAACCAAACATTTTAGTACCGGTTGGTGTTACCAACCGGTACTAAAGGGCTCCCGGCCCCCGGAGCTGGCTCGTGCCACGTGGTTGCCCTTTAGCACCGGTTCGTGCTGAACCGGTACTAAAGGGGGGGCCTTTAGTGCCCACACTTTAGTGCCGGTTATGGAATCGGCACTAAAGGGCCTTACGAACCGGTGCTATTGCCCGGTTCTGCACTAGTGAAATTCAGAGGTCATGTGTGGCCACCGCCTCAAGTACCACACTGCAACCGCCTTTGACGCCTTTGTACATCCCCTGCCAAGCAAATGGGCAGTTCTTTCATTTCCAATGCATGCAGTCGATGCTTTCAAGCATCCCAGGAAATCCTCTTCTACATTCTGTGCTAGAATCCGAGAAGTGTCTTCCACATTGGGTGTTCGCAAGTATTGCGGTCCAAACACTGCCACCACTGCCCTGTAGAACTTGTAGAAACACTCAATGGTGGTAGACTCGGCCATGCGCCCATAGTCGTCGAGTGAATCACAGGGAGCTACGTATGCAAGCATCCTCATCCCTGTCGTGCACTTTTGGATTGAGGTGAATCCAAGCTTGCTGGCGTGCAATCCTTCTTGCACTTGAAGTAGCTGTCGAACTCCCGGATGGAATTCACAATCCTGAGGAAAAGTTTTTGGCTCATCCGATAACGGCGCCAAAATACTTTGTCACCGTGCAGTAGAGCGTGGGCGAAGTAGTCGGAGTAGAGCATGAAGTAGCCTTCCAGAGGATGCCAGTTCTTTACTTTCATCCGCCCCGGCGCCGAGCCACCTCGCCGCGGCTTTTCATTGCTCGCGAGCAGGCCGGCGAGGACCATGAGATGCTCCTCTTCCTGGACGTCGGCTTCGGCTTCCTCCTCCAGCAGCACGGCGAGCGCCTCCTCGTTGTCCGAGTCCATCGCCGAGCAGAAAAATCGCCGAACACCTTGCGGGCGCGGCGGGCGCACACCGCCGGTACACCGCCCTTTGCGGCAAGAACGCCGGAAAAATCGGCCGGACGGCGGTGGAAAGGCTGTCGCAGCGAAGCCTCCTCTCTTTTCCTGCGAGGAATGACTTATCTAGTGGTGGTGGGAGGTGGGCGGCACCGGGATCGGCAGGGTAGCGGCCGAGAGCGCGAGGGGTGGGGAGCGAATCTGGCCGGTTGGCCTGACTTTTCGCCTGACAGTGTGGGCCAGGCGTGCTTTTCCGTTGCGCCGGAGCCCCCAAGCGCCCCCCCCCACCAGTGTGCCGGGTTGGGCCTGTGATCGCCGGGCCGAAAAACGGGCCGAGCCGGCGGATTTCGGCGTCTTGAGACGCGATTGGGGCGTTTTTTCGGCGCCGACGCGTAAAAAGTTGTCTGAGGGGGCCTGTTGGGGACGCAGCTCGAGATGCTCTAAGGCTCTTGGTGAGCTTCACGGAAGCAGCAGTGGCCAGTAAATTAATGGAGCATCTTGTGTTTGCTTTACGTGCTCGTGCAACCTTACCTTTTGCTCGTGCAACCTTAAAAACTCCATGATGGAGCAGGCGATGGTTTGTTATCCATACCAGCAGATCAGCGTGCCAGCGTCTACCTCGAACAGAAAAGCAATAGCACTAGCCAGTAGGCACCATATTGAATGTCGTCACTGATGTCATTCTCGGTGGTGGCGATAATAGCGGCAGCATCACTGGTGGTAGTCGGTGGATCGAGAAGCACGGCTGTGAGACGAACTTTACATCGAGCAGCACGGCTGTGAGACGAACTTTACATCACCGGTGGATCGATTGGGAGGTGTGTACCGGTTGACGAACTTTACATCACAATTTTGCGTCTGATTTATAAAGCATGATTCAAATGAATGTTTGCCAGCAGTACATATGGGATTGAGGTTGAGCCTGGTGCTCACTATGCGACATCAGTATTCTCGCAATCCTATAACAATGCAAAAGAAAGAATGAAGACTCCTGTTTTTGTCAACATCAGTATTCCATCCTTGTCCCAATAAATATTGTTTTTTGTTTGTGATTTTAACAACATGTTTAAACACTGTACCAATGTTAGACTTCGTATTGTAGCCCTACTGTGTAACCATACTTTATTGGTATTAGACTTGTATGTCATCAATATATATATGAGATAGGCCACCCTTTAAGGGTTGAGCCAGTTCCCCCAAAATCTATGTTTTACATGGTATCGAGCCTAACCTAGGTCCTCTATCTCCACCCCACCCGCCGCCGCCGCACCAAAACCCTAAACCCTAGGGCTGCCGGCGCCGGCGCCATGACCGCTTCCGCTTCGGGCGCCGCCAGCTCCGGGTCTATTCCCGCATCGCTTGCCGCCCTCCTCAACCTCCCACCTCGCCCCTGGCTCCGCCAGTGCCTCAGTTCTTCGGCACCACCACCGTCGGCTCCCTCTTTTCAGCGCCGATCCCACTGTCACCGCCTGTGACGGCCTTAGCACCAGTCGCGCCGCCGCCGCCGCCCGCGATGGCCTCCTCTGGATCCTCCTCGACATTCGCCGTCATCCCGGCGACCTCGGGGGAGACGCTGCCCGCGGGGCCACCCGCAGCCTCGCTCACGGCACCAGCCGCGGCCGTGATCCCGATCGTCCCCGCAGCCGCAGCCTCGCTCGTGGATCCTGTCGCGGCTCCGCCGCCAATCATCCCTGCTGCTGGTGCAATCATGCCCACCGGGCCGTTCCACTTCGACAACTTGATCGCCATCCGACTCACGCCAGACAACTACTTGTTCTGGCGCGCCAAGGTCCTACCGCTGCTACGCAGCCGGTCTCTCCTAGGGTTTGTTGACGGTTCGCTACCTTGTCCTCCGCAGGTCATCCCTACCGTCCACGGCCCGGCCATCAACCCGGAACACCGTATGTGGGTGCAGCAGGACCAGGCGATCCTCTCTGCCATCCAGGGTTCCCTCGGCGACGGGGTCGCTGGCCTTTGTCTCTTCGCCGCCACCTCCATGGACGCCTGGACGACCCTGGAGCACGCCTTTGCCAGGTCTCTACCTCCCGCTCGATGGCCCTTCGCAGTGAACTCACTGACATGAAGAAGCTGGACTCCTCCGCTACGACCTACTTCAACAAGATGAAGGTGCTGGCGGACATGCTCACCTCTATTGGTCGATCGCTTAGCGACGAGGAGTTCGCAGGCTTCGTCATCAAAGGCCTCGACGCCGACTATGACAATCTTGCCTAGGACGTCCACAACGCCAAGCCAGCGATGCCTCCTCACGAGCTCTACTCACACCTCCTCTTCACCGAGCAACGCGTCGAGGCTCGTCGCTCCTCCACCACCATCACTGCCCAGCCGGCGGCCTTCTGGGCCTCTCGCGGCCAGCGCCCACCTGCCCCGTCACCTGGCAAGGCAGCCCCGCCCCCTGCATCGACCCTGGGTGAGGGCCCTAACACTAGGGTGGTGTGCCAGCTATGTGGTCGTGAATGCCATGTCGCCTCCAAGTGTCACCGCCGCTTTTAGAGGAGCTTCCTTGGCATCGGCAACGACGGCAAGGGAAACGAGCGCCAGTTTGCCATGGCAGACTTTTGTCCTCCCGCCGCCGCCCCGGCTGCCCACATCGCCGCCAAGGGCAAGGACCCGCGCGTCGAGCAGGGATACACACCATCCTACCCTGTTGATCAAGCCTGGTACATGGACACCAGCGCCATGGATCACATGACGAACGAGCTCAACAAACTCTCAACCTACCAGCCCTACTACGGGCACGATCAGGTTCACACCGCCAATGGTGTAGGTATGCCCATCTCTCATATTGGCCAAGCATCTCTTTTAACTAGTCATCCCTCTAGGCAGCTTCATCTTCGTAATGTTTTACGGGTACCCTCGGTAACTCGTAATCTTTTATCTGTCCCTAAGCTCACCCTTGATAATCATGTCCTATGTGAATTTCACCCTTTTAATCTTTTTGTTAAGGATCGAGCAACCCGGGACGTTCTGCTTAGTGGCCGGTTGAGCCAAGGCTTGTACCGTTTGAAGGATCCATCCGCCCCATGCGTCTTCAGCGGTGTTCGTGTGTCGCCTTCCCAATGGCACTCTCGCTTTGGTCACCCCGCCACACCCATCGTTCGCCACATAATCCACCGTCATGAGCTGCTATTAGTGTCTAGCAATAAAGAGATGTCCGTGTGTGATGCCAGTCAACAAGGCAAGAGTCATCAGCTACCTTTCGTTTCATCTACTAGAGAAGTAAAGAACCCTCTTGAAATTGTGTTCTCTGATGTGTGGGGTCCGGCACAAACATCTGTTAGTGGTCACAACTATTATGTCAGTTTTGTTGATGCCTATAGTCGCTTCACTTGGCTTTATCTCCTTAAGCGCAAATCTGATGTGTTTGATATATTCATACAGTTTCAATTGCATGTTGAACGTCTACTCCGGCATAAAATTATCCATGTTCAATCAGATTGGGGGGGGGGGCGAATATCGCAACCTCAACACCTTCTTTAATAAGCTTGGGATCTCTCATCGTTTATCATGCCCGCATACACATCAGCAGAATGGCGCTGTTGAGCGCAAACATCACCATATAGTTGAGACCGGCCTCACACTTCTTGCTCATGCTTCTGTACCCTTTCATTTTTGGAGTGATGCTTTTGCTACCACGTGTTTTCTCATTAACAGATTACCTACGCGTGTTCTTAATATGAAAACTCCGATTGAGCTTCTCTTAGGTGAAACTCCTTACTATTCCTTTTTTAAGGTGTTCGGGTGTGCCTGCTAGCCTCATCTTCGTCCTTATAATGATCGCAAACTTGAGTTTCACTCCAAAAAGTGTGTGTTCTTAGGGTATAGTTCTCTCCATAAAGGCTACAAGTGTCTCCATGTCCCAACCAATCGAGTCTACATATCTCGGGATGCTGTTTTTTATGAGACCGTCTTCCCCTTTTCTGCCATGCCTTAGTCATCCACCACAGCACCATCTATGCATATTCGCCTGTGTTGTTACCTAATCATGGTGCAGGAATTGGACGTGGAGCTCGCCTGGAACTCCTCCCTGACGGACCCGCTACGTCGCGTGTGGTGCACGTTGATCAGCCGGTGCATGCAGCGCCTCCCGCCCTCGACCCCGCACCGGGCGCCCCGTCTCCAACCGCACCGGGGCCGGAGCCCATGCTGGCTACTGCGACCGGGCCAGAGCCTACGACGGCCTCCTCTGAGCAGTCTCCGTCGCCACCTCCTCGCCCGGACTCCCCTCCATCATCGCCCTCGCCATCCGCGCGGGCGTCCTTGGTGCCTACTTCGCCTGGGTCTGCAGCAGCTCACACGCCACCGAGGGCTACGTCGCCTGGCCTGTTGTCGCCTGGTCCGCCGTCGCCCGGCCCGACATCACCCGATCCTTCTTCGCCAGAGTCCCCTGGACCGGCCTCACCTGCTCCGGACATCCCGCCGGCCCTGGTGTTTGCTCCCCCGCGATGTCCACACACTCGCAGCCGCAGTGGCATTGTTCGTCCCAAGGAGCGCACCGATGGCATGGTCACCTATCTTGCTGCTTGCCTGGCTCATGTTGTGGATGATCCAACCGCCGAACCACGCAGTTATCAAGCCGCTATGAGTATTCCATACTGGAGGGCTGCTATGGAACAAGAATATCATGCTCTTATGAAGAATAAGACCTGGACACTTGTTCCCCCTCCGTCTCGCGTCAACATCACTGATTCGAAGTGGGTGTTGAAGGTGAAGAAACATGCAGATGGTTCCATTGAGTGCCACAAAGCGCGCCTCGTGGCTAAGGGCTTTAAATAGCGTCAAGGCCTAGACTATGAGGATACATTCAACCCAATTGTCAAGCCTACCACTATTCGACTTCTTCTGTCTCTGGCAGTTTCTCGTGGATGGTCTCTCCGCCAGCTTGATGTGCAGAACACTTTTCTTCATGGATTGCTTGAAGAAGAGGTTTACATGCGGCAGCCACCTGGATTTGTTGATCACACTCAGCCTCATCATCTCTGTCATCTGATGAAGGCCATATATGGACTGAAGCAGGCTCCCCGTGCCTGGCATGCTCGCCTGGCTAGCTCTACGCACTCATGGGTTCATTCCTTCGACGGCTGATACTTCACTGTTCTTGTTTCAGCGATCGAGTGTGACCATGTACCTCCTTGTGTATGTGGATGATATTGTCCTGGTGAGCTCATCTTCGACGGCTGTTGATGATCTTGTGACTGCACTTGGTCGTGATTTTGCAGTTAAGGATTTGGGACAGCTTCATTTCTTCTTGGGTATTGAGGTCACTCATCAGTCTCGTGGCAGTTTGGCTCTCACCCAGAAGAAGTACTCTCTTGATCTCTTGCGCCGTGCTGGTATGCTCAAGTGCAAGCCATCGCCTACGCCCATGTCCTCCACTGACACCCTTTCTGCTGCTGATGGTGCTCTTCTATCTCCTGAGGATTCTACTGAGTACAGGAGTATTGTTGGTGGCCTGCAGTATCTGACGATCACGCATCCTGATCTCTCCTTT
>NW_024117829.1:0-11502 GCF_003073215.2 Triticum urartu | reverse complement strand
CGCGAGGAGAGCCCGCGCGTCCCCCCTCGAGCAGGGGCCGGTCCCCCCATCGTCAGGGCCCCCACGCCTGCATTCCCTCCAATCCTGATGGACCGGAGGGACGTGACCCAATGGCTGCCAACAACCATCATTGAGCAACCAACTCAGACGACGCCAAGTCCGTGGCAAGAGGCACCGATCCAACCATCGACACACGGAAGCCCCGACCACCACTACCATGGACCTCCGCCGATGTTATAACGTGAGGACACCTCTCTACGGACCACAAGAACCCACCTTGGCATAGCCAGAGGCTCGTCCACGGCGCCAGTGCACTGCCAGCACACACCACAGTGAAGGCGGTCACCGGCCCAACCTATGGGGGCTGCACATGGCGGGTGGCAACTCCGGCCACCTAGCAGCTTTTCCGGCAACCCCACCCCACTGCGGCTCTGCGCATAAGGTCTAGTCACCCCCGCCCACACCCAGGCCACCACCAGCCAACCACAGCCCCGGCCGCGTCCACGCTCACGGCAAGACTCCGTAGCACTGTTGGAGTTGTGTCGAATATAGTGTACAAGTTAGGTTACAGTTGAACTCTGAGTTGTATTGTGTTTAGATAGGATATGGAATCGTGTCCTACTAGGACACTTGTATCCTAGGCCTCTCATATATAGCGGCGCTAGACACACGATGTAACCTATGCCAACATAATAGCAGCGGAACGCAGGGGAAGCCGGCGGCATGTGCCGGTGTCCAGGGCGACCAGGTGCAGAATTGTAGCGGTGTCATGGGAAGGAGCGCCCATAGTCAGACCCCGGGGATGTAGCCATATCGGTGAACCTCGTTAACAAATTTCTGTGTCGTGCTCGTGTGATTGCTTTGTCCTCGAATGATCGACGGAGTGCCTCAGATTTATTCTAACAAGTGGTATCATGAGCTAGGTTGTTCGGAGGTCGCATTGTATGGATTTAGAGGATGAAGAAGCAGTCACGTGGTTGGATGTCTTGGCGCCGGCAAGTTGCGGGCTTTTGAGCAGCAGGTTGTTTGGTCGATTCGGTGGATCCGATGAGTTCTTGGTGAGATCGGTTAATCGATTCAGGCGTGGACTCGGTGTGATGCAATCGGCGGCGGCGGCGTGTCGCGCGCAGGCAGGGAAGCAGGTCGATTGATCGATCGGGGGTGCTGGCTACGCCCAAAGGCATGTGCGTGAGCAGCGACCCAGCTAGCGGAAGCCGCAAGGCTGCAGGCGGCGAGTGGACCAAGCGGCAGATCATGCACTGGATCCGGTTGCGTACAACAGGAAAGAGCGGTCAAACTTGAGATTTGTTTTGTACACCAAAAAAAGAGGACCAAGTCCTCATGTACGTCACGGCAACAGGTTGATTTGACCGGAAGGAAAATCCATCAGACGTGATACGGCAGTACATCGGAAAGCACACACAAGGCAAAGCAATAGCAGCATCGGGAGATGAGCCAGGAGCCATCACGTGAAGACCAAAGCAATGTATTGGTTAAATTTGCTAGTACTAGTATATGTGCTTGAAGTACTTGGGCATTGCGTTTAGAAGCTCGGTTATTTTTTAAGGTCAGCCATACGAAGAATCGTGACCCCATCGGGCATCCGGTTTGAGGTGGAGAAGTTCAATGAAACTGGAACCTTGGGTTATGGCAGATATGGTTGAAAGATTGTGGGCACAACAGAGATGCTTGAAGGCGTTGCAGGAAGTCATGTGAGCTAAGATGGAATTATTATGTGATGGATGGAAATTCGTTAGACGGTTTGGGAGCCTTGAGTGTGTCGTACAATCGAACGAGTTCGGCTGGGTCGGACTAGGCAGTCTGACGGATCGACATAAGTCGGTTGGTACAGAAGACGGTGGTGAGATCGGCGACAATGACGTAGGAGCGTGATGCTGATGGTGACCGACTTCTGAGCATGGAAACACATGGCGCGGGCCCCGAGGGTTTGTGTGGCTTCGACAAGACTATGGCACGGGGTTGATTCAAGACGGTGCACATGGGAGCTTGGAGTCGACGGGGCACGGGGTGGCACGTACAACCACCATGAAGTCATGTTGAAGGTGGAGCTGGAGTCTGAAAGACTTCACTCGGTGCTGATTGAGGGGCTACGGCGTAAGTCGATAGAGAGTCGAAGCCTATTCAGCGGGAAAAGCGAGTGACATACAGTTCGGACTGGAGCCCAGTGGTCTGATGGAAGCGTGAAACTCGTCATCGGTCGGTGATGATCGGTGGTACTCTGCAGCGGGGTTGAGTGGTGTGGTTTCACGACCCCTGAGACTCGACCGGGACAGCGGAGGCTTGACGCGGTAATAGCGGCAAGGCGTGCGGTACGCACGGGTAGGTACGCACGGGTACCGCACGGGGCATGGAGACGG
Organism: Triticum urartu; assembly: GCF_003073215.2. Classification (NCBI taxonomy): domain Eukaryota; kingdom Viridiplantae; phylum Streptophyta; class Magnoliopsida; order Poales; family Poaceae; genus Triticum; species Triticum urartu. The sequence continues at coordinate 9,124 of NW_024117829.1, read as the reverse complement.
GCCAGGGCTCTGGTGGTCATACATATGGTGAGACAACTGCGAATTTGACTCGGGATGACTACACGCAATGGGGAAATTCCTTCAAGTTTCAGACAGGCGGTCAAGAAAGGAGCGGTGATGTTGAGTTCAGGTAACTCTTATGTGTGACACCCAATATGTGAGTTGTTCACTTTCACGTAAATCAGTGATCAGTGTGTGATGGTGTTGGACAGATAATCTGGAAGTTGGAAGCACAAATCGAGTAACAAGGAATTTAATTTTGCTCGAGTGTTGACTGTGGTCAGGAAAAGAAGGGACCACAAGTTGCAGGTGGAGTCACATGGAGTCTTTGGAGTAGCAGTGGTACTCATGGGATAAGCTCAAGTTCAATGTACATGAAAGTTTGACGCATGGACAAATCCAGGGTGTTGGAGTATATTCGCCAAGGTGGAGTTTGTTGGAGTTGTGTCGAATATAGTGTACAAGTTAGGTTACAGTTGGACTCTGAGTTATATTGTGTTTACATAGGATATGGAGTCGTGTCCTAGTAGGACACTTGTATCCTAGGCCTCTCATATATAGCGGGGCTAGACACACGATGTAACCTATGCCAACATAATAGCAGGGGAACGCAGGGGAAGCCGGCGGCATGTGCCGGTGTCCAGGGCGACCGGGTACGGTATTGTAGCGGTGTCATGGGGAGGAGCACCCATAGTCAGGCCACGGGGATGTAGCCATATCGGTGAACCTCGTTAACAAATTTCGATGTCGTGCTCGTGTGATTGTTTTTTTTTTGAGAAATCTCGCCTTCTTTACTGCTCAATAATTAAAGGTACAATGTTTTGGTCATGAGGAGACCCCAACCAAACATGACGACCTACACCTAAATTACAACCAAACTTGGCGAGATTATGCACTTCGAAATTAAAAACTCTATGTTCATGAGTGAAAGTACATGAAATCATATCATTTTTCCTAGAAATTATTTCCTGGATGATGGCACCATGATATCCTCCCGACCCTTGCTTAATGTCCTTCAACACTTCCTCACAATCTGAAGCAACGTACATCATCTGAATTCCCAGGTCCTCTGCAAGTGCAAGAGCTTCTCTACACGCAAATGCTTCGAGAAGAGTCGGGTCAATAATATATACCTGCATACACAACAAAAGAAGAGCCCAGGTAAAGCCTGGTGCTATCCCTGCATATTGCTGCAGCCACTCCACAATGGCCATGCCGACCTACAGCTCCGTCGACATTGATCTTTGCTTTTTCCCCCATCGGAGGCAGCCACCTCTGGACTTCTACCACCCTAGGACCCGAGCTCGCACCAGGAACCTGCTTGTTGCTGGTTTATGCAGTCCTCGCAAATCCATCAAATATGAGTTAATGAATGAATTTGTTTGACTTGGGCTCTGAAAAATAGCTTCATAGACTGCTTTCCGTCTTGTGTACCAGATAGACCATAGGGTAACAACCATAGTTGTAAACTGGTCATGGCTCAACGACTCCTGCATGTCGAAGAGAAAGTTCTTGGTCGCCCCCGGCTCTTAATTATCTCCCTTACACTGCACCACCTCTGAATCTGACAAGGCCCAAATACAACGCGCCATGGTGCAACTGATTAGTGCGTGTCTCCAAGAGTCTTCCCTCCCACACAAAGGGCATGCATCAACCGTAGACATGTTCCGTTTCTTTAGCACATCTGTTGTCGGCAGTGAGTGGCGTGCGAGTCTCCACAGGAATATTTTCACTTTAGATGGAACCGAGAACCTCCAAAGCGTAGTCCAATCTTCCTCCTATCTTGAGTTATTCGACGCACCACTTCTCCCTTCAAGCCAGTCTTCCCGCTGCATTTTGGTTTTGATAATGAATTTGTATGCAGAGCTAACAGAGAAAACACCCTTCCTATCTGGGTGCCACGCCCAAAAATCCTCCATATTCCGTGTGCACACCAGAATTTTCAAAATAGTGTCCGCATCGACAGGCAGAAATACACTACAGATGTAGTTCACATTCTCGTGTTTTGGGCCGCCCCCTTTCCCCCTTCAAGCCAGTCTTCCCGCTGCATTTTGGTTTTGATAATGAATTTGTATGCAGAGCTAACAGAGAAAACACCCTTCCTATCTGGGTGCCACGCCCAAAAATCCTCCATATTCCCCGTGCACACCGGAATTTTCAAAATAGTGTCCGCATCGACAGGCAGAAATACACTACGGATGTAGTTCACATTCCATTGTGCTGTAGCTGGAATTAACAACTCTGAAACTTTAGATGGAGGATCAGCCACACGACATAAAATTGGTCTTAGTGATGATTCTTTTGCTAGCCAATTATCTGTCCAAATATCTGTTGATTGCCCATTGCCAATCCTCTTGATGATACCTTGTTTCAAGATTTCTCTGCCGTCAAGAATTGCCCGCCAAATTTGAGAGGGACGGGAACCAAGTTCTGCCGACAGAATAGACCCTTCTGGATAGTAGCTCGCCTTGAGAATCCTAGCACTCAATGATGTAGGCTCCTGCAACAACCTCCACGCCTGTCGTGATAATAATGCAAGGTTAAAAAGTTCCAAATCTCGGAAACCTAGCCCTCCCAAATACTTGGGTCTCGTCATCACTTCCCAAGAAACCCATGCAGGTTTTCTTTTTCCTTGCTTACATCCCCACCAAAATTTCCTGATAATGCTGTTAATATGTTTGCATAGTCCCCGTGGCAACCTAAAACATGACATAGAATATACCGGGATCGCCTGTGCAACTGATTTAATCAAAACATCTTTGCCACCTGCCGATAATATCTTACCCATCCATCCTTTGACTTTATCCCAGATGCGATCACTTATATATTTGAAAGTATCCTTTTTTGAATGACCTACATCAGTGGGCATACCCAAATATTTGTCAGTTAAAGATTCATTTGGTACTTGCAAATGCCCCTTTGCCGCATCACGAACAATCTGTGGACAACCTTTACTGAAAAATATAGAATATTTTTCTCTATTCACCCTCTGTCCTGATGCCAAACAATATGTTTCCAGTAGGTTTGATACCTCCTCCGCTCCATTAACACTTGCCCTGAAAAACAGCAGGCTGTCATCCGCGAATAAAAGATGGTTCACCGACGGAGCCGATGGGGCCACCTTGATTCCACTGAGCTGTGATGACTGATTTTGAGATTTCAATAGGCACGAAAGGCCCTCCGCTGCTAACAAGAAAAGATATGGAGAGATAGGATCTCCCTGCCGAATTTCACGAGATGGCTTAAACTCTTCTAATTTAGTTCCATTGAACATAACAGAAAAAGAAACAGAGCTCACCAGACTCATAACAACAGAAATCCAAGGTGCAGCAAAGCCAAGTTTCTCCATCATTGCCCTCAAATAGCTCCACTCAACCCTGTCGTATGCCTTCATCATGTCCAACTTGAGTGCACAGTAGCTGTTGTTTTTCGCCCTACTTCTCTTCATAAAATGTAAGCACTCATAAGCCGAGATAATATTGTCCGTGATCATCCTCCCCGGGACAAAGGCCGACTGTTCCTCAGAAACTATTTCAGGCAAAATCTCTTTCAAGCGATTAGCCAACACCTTTGATGCTATTTTGTAGAATACATTACAAAGACTAATGGGACGAAATTGAGATAAAAGTGCTGAGTTGGATACCTTCGGGATTAGGACCAGGAGTGTGTCATTAATGCATTCCGCACTTTCCTCTCCCCGAAGAATACCAAGAATAGCATCAGTGACAGAAATGCCACAAACATCCCAGTGTCTCTGAAAGAAGTGCAGCGGGAAGCCGTCCGGCCCCGGTGATTTTGTAGGGAACATCTGAAACAAAGCTTTTTTCACCTCTTCCCGTTCATATGGCGCTGTCAACATCTCATTCATCTTTGTCGTCACTTTAACCGGGACATGATTCAAGACCTCTTGAACTCCTTGCACTCCTTCTGACGTATAGAGCACCTTGTAAAAATCAAGTGCTAGGGCCTGCATCTCTGTCGGGTCTTCAGTCAATTGTCCGTCCGGTCTCTGTAATGCTTTAATGAGGTTTTTCCTTCTCCTCATCGAGGCCCTGAGCTGAAAAAAGCGTGTATTCCTATCTCCTTCTGAGAGCCACTGAATCCGAGACCTCTGTCTCCACATCAACTCTTCGCGAAGATAAAGCTCAATGAGCCTGTCATTTACTTTTATTTCGACATGTGTTGGACCCGTCCTAGCTGGGTCGTTTCTCAACCTGTCCAGATCGCTTTTTAGTTTTCGCCTGTGCAACTGATTTAATCAAAACATCTTTGCCACCTGCCGATAATATCTTACCCATCCATCCTTTGACTTTATCCCAGATGCGATCACTTATATATTTGAAAGTATCCTTTTTTGAATGACCTACATCAGTGGGCATACCCAAATATTTGTCAGTTAAAGATTCATTTGGTACTTGCAAATGCCCCTTTGCCGCATCACGAACAATCTGTGGACAACCTTTACTGAAAAATATAGAATATTTTTCTCTATTCACCCTCTGTCCTGATGCCAAACAATATGTTTCCAGTAGGTTTGATACCTCCTCCGCTCCATTAACACTTGCCCTGAAAAACAGCAGGCTGTCATCCGCGAATAAAAGATGATTCACCGACGGAGCCGATGGGGCCACCTTGATTCCACTGAGCTGTGATGACTGATTTTGAGATTTCAATAGGCACGAAAGGCCCTCCGCTGCTAACAAGAAAAGATATGGAGAGATAGGATCTCCCTGCCGAATTTCACGAGATGGCTTAAACTCTTCTAATTTAGTTCCATTGAACATAACAGAAAAAGAAACAGAGCTCACCAGACTCATAACAACAGAAATCCAAGGTGCAGCAAAGCCAAGTTTCTCCATCATTGCCCTCAAATAGCTCCACTCAACCCTGTCGTATGCCTTCATCATGTCCAACTTGAGTGCACAGTAGCTGTTGTTTTTCGCCCTACTTCTCTTCATAAAATGTAAGCACTCATAAGACGAGATAATATTGTCCGTGATCATCCTCCCCGGGACAAAGGCCGACTGTTCCTCAGAAACTATTTCAGGCAAAATCTCTTTCAAGCGATTAGCCAACACCTTTGATGCTATTTTGTAGAATACATTACAAAGACTAATGGGACGAAATTGAGATAAAAGTGCTGAGTTGGCTACCTTCGGGATTAGGACTAGGGGCTGGTCTCGGGATTAGGACCAGGAGTGTGTCATTAATGCATTCCGCACTTTCCTCTCCCCGAAGAATACCAAGAATAGCATCAGTGACAGAAATGCCACAAACATCCCAGTGTCTCTGAAAGAAGTGCAGCGGGAAGCCGTCCGGCCCCGGTGATTTTGTAGGGAACATCTGAAACAAAGCTTTTTTCACCTCTTCCCGTTCATATGGCGCTGTCAACATCTCATTCATCTTTGTCGTCACTTTAACCGGGACATGATTCAAGACCTCTTGAACTCCTTGCACTCCTTCTGACGTATAGAGCACCTTGTAAAAATCAAGTGCTAGGGCCTGCATCTCTGTCGGGTCTTCAGTCAATTGTCCGTCCGGTCTCTGTAATGCTTTAATGAGGTTTTTCCTTCTCCTCATCGAGGCCCTGAGCTGAAAAAAGCGTGTATTCCTATCTCCTTCTGAGAGCCACTGAATCCGAGACCTCTGTCTCCACATCAACTCTTCGCGAAGATAAAGCTCAATGAGCCTGTCATTTACTTTTATTTCGACATGTGTTGGACCCGTCCTAGCTGGGTCGTTTCTCAACCTGTCCAGATCGCTTTTTAGTTTCTTTATTTCTCCTCTGACACTTCCAAACGTGCACTTACTCCACTCCCCCAAGTTGCTAGCTAGGGACGCTAGCTTAGCACGTAATGCACCGGCCGATGAGTTTTGACCATTTAAGTTCCATGCAGCATCCACGGCTTGCTTCAAGTCTGGGTGGGAGTCCCACATAACCTCGTACTGGAACCTCTTCTTCGATCGTTGGGCTGGCACATCTAATTGGAGCAGTACTGCCGAGTGATCCGAGGTTGCTGTAGTAAGATGTTCCACCATGAAGAGAGGGAATTGAGCGCACCATTCAGCCGACCCAAGAGCCCTGTCTAGGCGTACTCGAGTGTACGTCCCGCCCATGACTTTTTTCTCAAAAGTCCAAGGCCTTCCCTGGAACCCCAGGTCTACCAGTCCACATATATCAACCGCGTCGCGGAAACCTTGAATCTGAGTCCGACTCCTCTGGCCAACGCCGTCGTGCTCGTCAAAACGAAGCACCTCATTGAAATCTCCAAGGCACGACCATGGAAGATTGTTTAAGGTAGCCAAGTTCTTCATAGTGTCCCAGGTATTATATCTCAAGTGTGTTTGAGCTTCTCCATAGAAAAAAGACACCCTCCACGGGGTATCACCCAGATCACTGATTTTTACATCTATGTCGTACTTGGAATAACCCAAAAAATCTCAATTTTTATTTCATTGTTCCAAAATATAGCTAAACCACCACTTCTACCAGTGGCGTCCACAGCAAAAGAGCAATCATAACCTAGAGTGCTAGATAGATTTTCAGCTCTAACTCTATCAATTTGAGTCTTCACAATACAAAGCACTTTAGGGGCAAACTTAGTCGCGATCTCGCGTAGCTCTTGAACTGTCGGGGCGTTGCCTATCCTTGACAGTTCCAGCAAACTAGACTCATTGTGCCCGGCGGTCCTCCACCGAGGAGGCCGCCGCTCGTGTGATTGCTTGATCCTCGAATGATCGACGGAGTGCCTCGGATTTATTCTAACAAGCACAACCCCAGGCCGTCGGCCGCTGACCAGGAGCCCAAGCCCATCGGTGAAACCGCAAGCAGCGGCACCGGAGCCAGCCAGACCGAGGCCAGCCCGTGCTTGCCACCCATGGCTCCCCCGACGGAAGCTTGGATCCGCCGGGGTGACCGCGCCACTCCCCTCATCCACTACAAAGGGGCACGCACCACCTGCCCGCGCAGCCACCGTAGCAAGCACGCACGCCTACACCGCCAGCGCACCCTACGCACCTCACCGCCGCCGCGCCCCACGCCGAGCACAGCGCCCCCGCCGACCACTACGTTCCATGCCACACATTGCCAAACGAGGAGGAAGGAGAGCCCCACCGCCACCGACGGGGACTAGGCTTTGCCCGGCTGCACCCTCCGATGGCTGCGAGGGGAAGGGGAGGCGGAAGGTGGACTAGGGCCGGCAGCGCCTAGGGCTTCGCCCCTCGTGGGAGCGGACGGGACAAAGCGGGTTTTTTCTCTCGGCTAAAGCTATCGTGTTGTAGAGATGGCATATTCTCGCCATGGATAATTTTCTATGAATAAAGGGCTGTACTAAACTAGTTAAAGAGGGCATATCTCAGGTGAAATGATATTCAATATTTATGTAGTACTGTAAGAAACATTATGTATGCTCTAGGTGTGCAAATGAATTTTCATTTACTGAGTACATGCAACCAAACACGCTCGTGCGAAATGTAATGCAATAGGCACATGGGGAAGTCACTAGTAGATTCCCCCGAAAAAAATGAAAAGAAACCAGCAGATGATTGTCTGCAAAACGATTCACTAAGCCATCGAAATGAGAGCTGGACACGTACTTTGATAAGGCAGTCTGCAAAAACTTTATTTTGTTGTCCCTGCTAGCACTGACCGGGCACTCCCCATATATCTAACTATGTCCGCAACTTTAGAACCCATATCCTCACACTCAATTCCATACAAGTCATGCAACAACGTAACACGTAGATCAACACCACAAACAAGTTCATCAAACAGAGAAATATAGATAGATTCAGGCATAGATAGTTCATCCGACAAACTAATCGGACCCAAAATAGAGAAAGTTCAATGGATTAAACTAGATCAAATAAAAAAGACCATGCCAAGGGTGATATTACCACTTCTTGGCAGGGCCCTTGCCCTTGCGGTCGGCGACGGGAGTATCGTCGTCGCCGTCTGAGCTGGTGGTGCCGCTCTCCGACACGGAGGAGATGTAGTCCGCCAGACGATGGAAGGTGCTGCCCTGCTCCCAGGTGTGGCGTGCTGCCATTGCCTTGGCGCTCTCCTTCTCCCTCGTGAGGCACTCCGAAGCCTCGAGCTCTGTCAAACAATAGAATTGGGGGAACCGGCTCAACCCTCTAGGGGTGGCCTATCTCATATATATAATGAAGGGGTACAAGTTACATCATACGTACATATACATATACAACTACAGAAGCTATACAGTCTAACATCCTCCCTCAATCTTAGCCACTTCCTAAAGAATCTAGAAGGGTAAGATTGCGCCGACAAGTCTCGAACTGTGGAAGAGGTAATGGCTTGGTGAAGATGTCTGCAAGTTGATCCTTTGAAGAGATGAACTTGATTTGTAGTTGCTTTTGAGATACCCGTTCCCGTACAAAATGATAGTCCACTTCGATGTGTTTCGTTCGGGCATGGAATACCGGATTAGCAGATAGGTATGTAGCATTGATGTTATCACACCAAAGAATAGGAGACTGTGATTGAGATATACCCAATTCTTGAAGCAAAGACTGTACCCAGATAACTTCTGCAGTTGCATTAGCCACAGCCTTATACTCAGCTTCAGTACTGCTACGTGAAACAGTAGCATGTTTCCGAGCACTCCAAGCGATCAAGGTAGAACCAAAGAACACAGCATAGCCGCCCATGGATCGCCTATCATCCGGACTGCCAGCCCAATCCGCATCAGAATACGCCGAAATGACTCCAGAGGGATTCGGTCGAATGTGCAAACCATAGGACAACATGAAGCGAATGTAGCGCAAGATGCGCTTCACCGCAGACCAATGAGTGTCACGAGGTGCCTGAAGATACTGACATACTCTGTTAACAGCAAAGGATATATCTGGACGTGTGATCGTCAAGTACTACAGCCCACCAACATGTTGGGTAACGTAGCATAAATTCAAAATTTTCCTACATGTCACCAAGATCTATCTATGGAGTCATCTAGCAACGAGGGAGGAGTGGATCTACATACCCTTGTAGATCGCGCGCGGAAGCGTTCAAGAGAACGGGGTTGATGGAGTCGTACTCGTCGTGATCCAAATCACCGATGATCCTAGCGCCGAACGGACGGCACCTCCGCGTTCAACACACGTA
>NW_024117828.1:0-12186 GCF_003073215.2 Triticum urartu | reverse complement strand
TGGCGGAGGGGCGAGGGCGTGCGGGGGTGTGAGCCCCGAGGGGGTCCGGGATGATGAAGACGAGCGGCCACCCTTGGTGGCGGCGTTGGCCGAGAGAGAGCCCCCACTGACCCTGGAGCGGCGCGACTCAACCCGCCGTTCTGTGAGAAGGAGACGGGAAAAGACCTCATGCGCCATCATGGGGTTCGAGTTACCCCGCTCGTTGATGATCTCGACCAGGGCGTCATACTCCTCATCGAGACCATTGACAATGAACGAGTTGAACTCAGAGTCGGTGAGGGGCTGCCCGATGGAGGCCAACGTGTCGGCAAGGCCCTTGACCTTGTTGTAGAACTCAGTGGCCGTGGAGTCCATCTTTTGAACTCACCAAGCTGGCAACAAAGCATGGAGACACGAGCCTGTGACTACGCCGCAAACGAGCGCTCGAGAATGGTCCATGCCTCATGAGATGTCTTGGCGAAGACAACAAGTCCAGCAACAGCCGGAGTGAGCGACCCCTGGATGGAGGAGAGGTTCGCCTGGTCCTGCCATGTCCAGACACGGTGCGCCGGATTGTAGACCAAGCCATGCATGCTATCCACCAGCGCAGGGGGACAGGGGAGAGAACCGTCGACGTAGCCCAGGAGATAATGACTCCCGAGGAGCGGGAGGACCTGTGCACGCCAAAAGATGTAGTTGTCTGATGACAGCTTGATGGTGATGAGGTTCCCGAAGTGAAACGACGGCGGCGGCAAAGAGCCCGCAGAGTAGACTGCCGGAGGCGTATACGCCGTAGAGGCAGAGACCGCGGTTGCAGTCACAGTCGCGGCCGTGGGTGTCGTAGTCGCGGGAACGAACGACGAGGGGGCCGAGCCTGAGGCAGCGAAGCCAGCCATCAGGGCCGACGAGGACGTCGTCAGCGCGAAGGATTGGCCCCCACTAGACGGGGCGATCGGCGCATCGCTGAAGGAGGCGGACGAAGGGGCGCCCACTGTGGCACCAGCGGGATACGGCACGATCGCATGACTCGGCGACGAGGAGAAAAGGGACCCGAGGCTCCTCGTCCCGATCGGAGAGGTTGAAGCCGCGGCGGCGTCGAGAGGTCGGGAGAGAAGAGCCGCGAGGGAGGCCAGCAAGAAGCTAGCCGTGGAGGAGCCGGATGCGGCAGGGCCCGACATGGCGACGGTGACGCGATCGCAGAGATGGCGGCGGCACGGCGCAAGCGATAGGAAACCGCGGCGGTGGCGGGTTGGAGGGTTTGGGCGGAAGCGTGTTGACCTAGGCTGATACCATGTCAAACAATAGAATTGGGGGAACCGGCTCAACCCTCTAGGGGTAGCCTATCTCATATATATAATGAAGGGGTACAAGTTACATCATACGTACATATACGTATACAACTACAGAAGCCATACAGTCTAACAAGCTCAAGGCAGATCACCTTCGCGTTCTTCCGCTAGAGCTCTTGTGTCGGTCTCCACTGTGGTGAGCGAGCGTCGCATCAGCCCACAGAGGAGCGCCTCCTCCAGATCCACCGGCACGGAGCATGCACGCTGTCGGGACAAGTCGGGCTTCGTCATGGCCGCCACCCGTTGCCGCTCGCGCCGGGTAGCCTTCGCCTCCGACTCCGGCATGCGCATGCGCACCGGAGCCGCAGGCACAAGCACCCAACGCTGCCCGGGCGATGCCGGAACCGAAGGGGAATGAGCCGCCCTACTCTAGATCTGGAGCAGGGCAGAGCGAGAAAGGCAACCACGGGCAGTTTTGCGGCGATGTGACCTAGAGGAGCTGGCGATGGAAGCCACTAAGCTTGACTTTTCGCCGGTGTCTAATCGTGACCGCTCAATGGAGATGCGGAGAGCGAGCTCCTTGTAGTCGGGGTGCATCGCTGTGGGAGTGCTCATCCTTCATGAGGTTGTCCCAATCCATTGGATTGGACTCGCTACCGGGCGTCGTCGGAGTTGGCCCTGTTAGAGGAGACGGAGATATTCGGGTGAGAGAAGTGGAGAAGACGAGAGGAAAGCGGAGAGTGGGAGTGGACTAAGAGTTGCTAGGGTTCATCCGAGAGTGTGGGGACAGTGGTGGGGCAATGCAGGCCATAGCGAGCCAGGCTTATGTGCTGATGTGGCGGGCGTGCCCCGACGCGTCCTGGTGTCCCCATATCCGCCCCAGATATGGGCCGAATATGGAGAGTGTCTGTTAGTCCAGGCATTTAAGCTGGATATGGGTAGACCAGTTGGGTGTTTTTTTGATCTGGACAATGACCGCGCAGCCCGTCCGGGCGTTTATGGTGGGTATGGGTCCGGTTTGTAGATGCTATTATGCAGTTCAAAAGTACGTAGGCTATATGATTCCGAGGAGAGTGGACGACCACATGAATAATGCACTCACCAAACCGTTCACTGAAACAGAAGTTAGTGATGCTCTCTTCCAGATTGGCCCTCTAAAGGCCCCTGGACCGGATGGATTCCCGGCCTGGTTTTTTCAGAAGAATTGGGGCGTGTTGAAGGAGGAAGTGATTCAGGGAGTTGTAAACTTTTTTGCTGATGGAATTATGCCAGAATGTATCAATGAGACTACCATCGTCTTGATCCCGAAGAGCATCAAGGATTACCGCCCAATAAGCCTATGCAACGTCATTTATAAGGTCATCTCGAAGGTGCTGGTCAATAGGTTACGCCCCTTCCTTGATGAACTGATTTCTGAATCACAGAGCGCTTTCGTCCCCGACAGAATGATCACTGACAACGCCATTATCGCATTCGAATGCTTCCATAAAATTCAGCACGGTAAAAATCAGAGAGATACATATGTAGCGTACAAGTTAGACCTCGCAAAAGCCTACGGTCGAGTCGGCTGGTATTTTTAGAAGGTGTTCTAAACAAGATGGGCTTTGATGAGAGGTGGACGAAGTGGGTGATGACATGTGTCCGAACGGTCATGTTCTCGGTCAATTGCAATGGAGATATGTTGGAATCCTTCACTCCCTCTAGAGGCCTCAGACAAGGTGACCTACTGAGTCCTTATTTATTTCTCTTTGTGGCCGATGGTTTAGCTACCCTGTTGGACGGAGAGGTAAGAGCTGGGCGTATCACGCCCCTGAAGGTGGCTCGGGGCAGCCCAGGGATCTCAAACTTGCTTTTTGCCGATGATAGCCTCCTCTTTTTCAAGGCGTCGGTAGACCAAGCTGTGAGAGTGAAGGAGGTTCTGGATGAGTTCCAATTGGCCACCGGCCAGCTGCTAAGCAGAAACAAATGTTCTATCCTATTCTGCGAAACGAGCCGGCTACAGGATAGAGAGGACATTAAAGAGATCCTAGGCGTGGAGACTGCTTCTTTCGAGAGCAAGTATTTGGGACTTTCTACATCGGAAGGTAGAATGAAGAATGGTAGTTTTCAGCCTATAATGGATAGATTTGGAAAAAGGTGCAACCTCTGGAACGAGAGGTTCATGTCTCAGGCGGCAAAGGAAGTAAATGTCAAGACAGTGGCGCAATCTCTCCCCACCTACGTAATGGGTGTTTTCAAATTAAATCAGAGCTTATGCGATAATTATGAGAAAATCATCAGAGATTTTTGGTGGGGGGACAAGGATGAGAAACGGAAGGTCCATTGGATGTCATGGGAGAATATGACGAAACCGAAGAGAGATGGTGGCATTGGATTTCGAGACATGCATATGTTTAACCAGGCCCTCCTAGCAAGTCAAGGTTGGAGGTTGGTTCAGAAACCTGAGAGCCTGTGTGCTAGGGTTCTCAAATCCAAGTATTATCCTAATGGTAACCTACTGGACACGGTTTTTTCTTCCGATGCCTCTTCGGCCTAGAGAGGAATTGAGTTTGGCTTGGAACTCCTGAAGAAAGGGCTCATTTGGCGCATTGGTGATGGAAAGAAGATTCAAATCACAAGAGATCAATGGATTCCAAGATCAGACGGCTTGAAAGTAGCTTCTTTTATCAAAAGAACGAGACTAAGGTGGGTTAACCAATTGATCGACCCGGAGACCAAAGAATGGAAAACAGAGCTAGTGAAACAGATTTTCCATGTTCGATGCGGAAGAGATCTGCCACCTTAAAATTCCAAAGTCTAATATGGAGGATTCAGTGGCTTGGCACTATGAAAAATCTGGTGTATTCACAGTTAAAAGTGCATACAAGTTAGCAGATTCACTTAAAAGAGATAGCAACAGCTCGGCATCTAGCTCTAGGCCAGCTGCTAAGCAGAAACAAATGTTCTATCCTATTCTGCGAAACGAGCCGGCTACAGGATAGAGAGGACATTAAAGAGATCCTAGGCGTGGAGACTGCTTCTTTCGAGAGCAAGTATTTGGGACTTTCTACGTCGGAAGGTAGAATGAAGAATGGTAGTTTTCAGCCTATAATGGATAGATTTGGAAAAAGGTGCAACCTCTGGAATGAGAGGTTCATGTCTCAGGCGGCAAAGGAAGTAAATGTCAAGACAGTGGCGCAATCTCTCCCCACCTACGTAATGGGTGTCTTCAAATTAAATCAGAGCTTATGTGATAATTATGAGAAAATCATCAGAGATTTTTGGTGGGGGACAAGGATGAGAAACGGAAGGTCCATTGGATGTCATGGGAGAATATGATGAAACCGAAGAGAGATGGTGGCATTGGATTTCGAGACATGCATATGTTTAACCAGGCCCTCCTAGCAAGTCAAGGTTGGAGGTTGGTTCAGAAACCTGAGAGCCTGTGTGCTAGGGTTCTCAAATCCAAGTATTATCCTAATGGTAACCTACTGGACACGGTTTTTTCTTCCGATGCCTCTTCGGCCTAGAGAGGAATTGAGTTTGGCTTGGAACTCCTGAAGAAAGGGCTCATTTGGCGCATTGGTGATGGAAAGAAGATTCAAATCACAAGAGATCAATGGATTCCAAGATCAGACGGCTTGAAAGTAGCTTCTTTTATCAAAAGAACGAGACTAAGGTGGGTTAACCAATTGATCGACCCGGAGACCAAAGAATGGAAAACAGAGCTAGTGAAACAGATTTTCCATGTTCGATGCGGAAGAGATCTGCCACCTTAAAATTCCAAAGTCTAATATGGAGGATTCAGTGGCTTGGCACTATGAAAAATCTGGTGTATTCACAGTTAAAAGTGCATACAAGTTAGCAGATTCACTTAAAAGAGATAGCAACAGCTCGGCATCTAGCTCTATTAGTGAGCCTGCAAATCAAAGTATTTGGGACGTCATTTGGAAGTTAAATGTACCGGAGAAAGTAAAAATCTTTGGATGGAGGGTCGCCACTAATTCCCTGGCCACCAAGCACAATACCTTCAGACGGACAATTACTGTTGATAATACCTGTGATATTTGCAGAGTAGAAAAGGAGGATGAATACCATGCTGTTGTATAATGCACAAGGAGCAGGGCGTTGAGACATGCAATGAGAGCACATTGGAATCTCCGAAAGGAGCCGGAGCTCAGGTGTACTGGCCCTGACTGGTTGCAGATGCTGCTCCTTGTCAATGCCAAAGAAGTCAGAGATAAAATCATGCTAATTTTGTGGCGGTCATGGAGTCTTAGAAATAATGTGATTCATGGGGATAGGAAGGACACAGTAGCAGGATCTGTGCAGTATCTATTACAGCTACATGATGAGATGTTTGTGGCTGCAAGTAATCCGGTGATGGATGCAGACAAAGGAAAACTGTCATTGTCGCCGACCAAACCATCAATGCCACCAACCCCAGAGGACAATCTCTGGGTCGCCCCCCCTCCGGGTATGGTCAAGTTAAATTTTGATGCTGCTTTCCTAGGGAAATCTGGAGACTCGTGGGGGGAAGCTGTGGCAAGGAACCATATGGGGATGGTGCTCATGTCCACTGGACGGCGCCTAGATCGGTGCAGATCAGTGGAAGAGGTGGAAAGCGCCGCGATCTTGATGGGACTGTCAGAGTTTGTGAAGCTATACAGTGGACAGATGATTCTAGAAACTGACTACGCCTTTGTTGGGGGTGAGCTGCAGCCTGGGAGTCATAGCAAGTCTGCATGCCGTGCTATTATGGCAGATGCAAGAAAGTTGCTTGCTGGTTTTGCCTCCTCAGAGATCAGCAATGTAAGCAGGAGTAGGAACAAATGGCCCATGAGCTCGCTGCCTATGCAAGAAGTTCTGGCGATTTCCTTATAATCGCGGACGTCCCGGCGAACGCTAAACATTTAATGACAAAGGAGTGCATTCCCACCGTGGTCTAAGTTGTAGCCATGGTTTCCTCAATATATATATATATATATGTATATATATATATAAGTTCATAAAAATCATTTATTTTTGAATTACGTAACCTTACATGGTCGGATATCCGAATCAAATTATCAATGGAACAACAAGTACAAAGCTTTTCATACCTACACTCCTCACAATTGAACAATTGGACCCACCTCGCTTCTCCTTGCTCTCCTCTTCTTCTCCGACTCTGCTTCAGCGCTCAAGGCGTCCTCCTCCTCTTCTTGGACTCTGCTTCAGCGCCGCCACCTCGTCCGGCGACCTCTCCCCTCTTGTCCCACTCCCACAAGTGCAATTACCCAACCAAACCCTAAACCTTACTACGGTGCTCGACCTCCTCCACACCATCACGACTAGATCACGACTGCTTTGGATGAGATTTATCTGCTTCCCCTGACCCATACTCCTGATCCTTATACTGTTCAACTTGGTTTCGGAATAATCAGCAACGTTGCCAAAATGGTTTCTGGGGGAGTCACTCCTAAGGTAAGAATATGATCATGGCCCCTTCTTATTTCCGGCTATCATCACTTGTTCGCCGAGCCTCTTTGTTCAAAATTTGTTGTCCAACTCCCGTACTAGATTTATCCTATGTAGAATTTCCTAGGAACACACAAAGATACAAACAACCTTTTCTGTTCTTAGCAACTGGTGTTTTTTGAACTACTTATGTATTGATGGATATAGACATTCATTAACTAAATAGATCCATAATTTCGCAGCAACTAGAGAAGGAAGATCGACTCAGCATGTTGATGGATGACATTTTACTGTCCATCTTGGGGAGAATCGATCTAAGAACAGCTGCCAGGACAAGTGCGTTGTCTACACGGTGGAGGTGCCTTCCTTGGTTGCTGCCCGAGCTTAGCATTGATGCCAAAAATTTCCTATCTATTCCACACCCGAAGCCTATCGAGGAGAAGGATATGGATGAAGCAACTCGGAGCTTCTTGGTTAACCGACATGGAGAATCCAGCATCTCAACTTTGCAACTTAAGATCTACTTGATCAAGAATTTCTTGTGCGAAATCTGCCAACTGGTAGGTGATGCAGTTGATAGTCGTTTGTTGAAAGAATTAGATCTCGCTATTCTTGATATTCGGGAGAGGAACTCTAGTGAGGAGTATATGCAACAGCGAGCCTGACAAATAGATGGGTTTTTCAGTGCCTACCCTATTGTGCTCCATTGCCTCACAAGGCTGTCCCTATACAATGTATGCATTGACAAATTGGATGCGCACCATCTTCTGTTTGATTGCTGCAAGCAACTTAAGCATCTAAGCCTCTTTCTGTGCATTGGTGATGGCTCCTTGTTTAAGATTGATGCATCCAATTCAAAACTCCGTGTTCTAGAAATCATCAATTGTGGTTTTGAGAGACTTGAATTGGTCTGCCTTCCAAAATTAGAAAAGTTCACTTGGGATAATTGGGTGTTTTACTGTGTGCCATGGGCCGCCTTTGGTTTTTTTTTTGAGACAAACTGCAAAGCTTTATTACGTCGTCACAATATTTACAGGGACAAAACCAAGATCGTTGGGTTGGCCTAACCAAACATGACGGCCAACCCTAAGAGATAAAGCGTGCTTTGCTAGTTTGTGAGCCTCAATATTCGTGCTCCTAAATTCATGAAGTATATTACAAGCCTCAAATTCAGACCTATGTTGTATAATTTCATGCGCAATTGCCCCATAGCTTCCTTTGTTTCGCTGTTGGATGTCGTCGACGGCCACTTTACAATCAGAAGCAATATGTACCCTTCTTACATATATGTCATCTGCCAACGCCAGAGCCTCACGGAGTGCGAGCATCTCCAAGGTGCCGGGATCTGAAAGATGGAAGAAACCCCCCGCCGAAGCTCCCAAGAAAGTTCCATCTCGGTCTCTACAGATTGCTCCCGCTGCACCTCGCGCCCGGCCTACTGCGGCATCTACATTGATCTTGACCATCCCCAATGGCGGTGCAATCCAGTGATTAACTCGATTTTGTGGCACCCTAATGCCAGCCACCCCCGGCTCCTTGAGGGCCTTGAGTTCTGCAATGTAGGAATTTACGAACCCACTGATGGCATAAGGTGTTTGGAAGATATCCTTGTACATTGCCTTCCTTCGAGCACCCCATAACGCCCATAGGGTGACGACAAAGACATGAAAATCATCTTGGTTGAGCGCTTCGTGCATGACGAACAACCATCTTTTTGCGTTTTCCTCTCTGCATGTGCTCATTTTGTCAAGGATCGCCTCTGAAGACAGTGCCCAAGTGCTCGTAGAGACCGTGAAGTCCACTAGAGCATGGCGCCAGGTGTCAACAGCCCCGCAAAGACAGCAAGCTCGTGAAGTTGACATATTCCGATGATGGAGTAACGCTGCTGTGGGGACAGAATGCTTGGCGAGCCTCCATAAGAAGAATTTCAGCTTTGAGGGAACCTTGATCCGCCACAATTCGGTCCAACCCTGGTCAGCACCTAGGGAGTCGAAAGAGGACCCATCTTCATCCAACCATGCCTCGCGACTTAGCTTTGTTTGCTGGATCTTCTGGTACGCCTATCGCACAGAAAACATGCCCTTCCGCTCCTCGGACCAAGCCCAGAAATCGCCAGTCTAGCGTGTACAAAGGGGTATTTGCAATATGGCTGCTGCATCTATCGGTATAAACACCGTCCGGACCAGATCCTCCTTCCAGGATGATGAAGTATGGTCTATCACCTCAGCCACTCTCATTGGTGGATCCTGAATTAGAGAAGTGATCGGCCTCTTCATGTTTGGTCTCGGCAACCAATTATCCTCCCATATATTTGTCGTTTCACCGTCTCCAATTCTGCGCACCAGTCCCTAAACCATGATATCTCGTCCATCCAAAATGGCCCGCCAAATCTGCGAGGGGTGAGACCCTAGTGTTGCGCCAAATATGTCCGAGTTAGGGTCTTTCCCTGCTGAAGATAATAGCTTTCCATCCATCCTTTAACCTTTTCCCAAACTTGGTCCCTCAAATATTTGAAGGTCCCGTTCTTCGAGTGACCGACCTCTGTTGGCATTCCCAAATACCTGTCACTGAGGGACTCATTATGCACATTCAGAACATTTTTCATATCCTCTCTTACCGCTTGTGGGCAACCTCTGCTGAAGAAAATCGAAGACTTATCATGATTTATCCTCTGTCCCGAAGCCAAGCGGTACGTTTCCAGTAGGTTTGATACCGCTACTGCCCCCTCATTCCCTGACTTAAAAAGCAGCAGGCTGTCATCTGCGAAAAGAAGGTGGTTAACGACCGGAGCCGTGGGTGCCACCTTTAGTCCAACAATATGTGATGACGAAGAACTGGTTTTCAGGAGGCACGAAAGGCACTCTGCTGCAATTAAGAAGAGATAGGGGGATATCGGATCTCCCTGCCTTATACCTCTGCTCGGCATGAAATGATCAAGCCTTTCACCATTAAAAAGCACTGAAAAGGATACAGACCGCACCATGCTCATGATTGTTTTTATCCAAGGGGAGGGAAAACCGAGTTTTCCCATGATTGCCTCCAAATAGTCCTATTCCAGTCTGTCATATGCCTTCATCATATCGAGTTTAAGTGCACAATAATTGTTAGGCCGCCTTTGGTTTTGTCCCATTTCTTGGCAGGGCCGGGCCCATAGTGGTGCCAAATGTGCGACCCGCACAGGACCCATAATTTTGGGGGGGCCCAATTTTTTTATATAGACCTAGTATTTCTGAAAAAAAAATGTGTAGCAGCTGCCGCACTAGGCCGCTAGGCGCTAGAGCTGGGTCTGAGTCGAGGCCATCGAGCGCTGGAGCTCGTCGGCTCGTCGCTTGACTCGATCAATCTTAGAAAAAAGGAAAGTGCTCTGTAGCGATGGAAACGGGATCGTAAGAAAAAAAAAAAGGATCGCTATAACAGTCAACCAGGATCGCCTCGATCGGAAAACTAAGGCCCTGTACAACGGCAGGTGCTTACATAGGTGCCTGAAAAAAACCCGGTTTTTTTCCTAAAAATGGATTACACTGGTGCTTAGGTCAGGTGGCAGAAGCAAAGTTTTGCTTCCGGTGCCAGCCGGTGCTTACAAAAAATTACCGCTCATTCAAGTCACGATGCCTTGGCTGAGTGCCTCCATCGGCAGGAAAAAAAATGGCCCAGCTAGCACCCGTACCAAGCACTACGCTTTGTGGATCAAAGAAATTGTCTAGGCGCGACGCAGCTAGCACCGATCTCCAAGCACCAGCATTGTACAAGGCCTAACAGGCCAACAACAGTCCCATCCGCGCCGCTACAAGAGTCAGGAGACGAAAAAAAGAGACGAGATCGTCTCGTCGGTCGTCGCCTTTGCCTCATCAGAGCGATCAGATTCAGGCCGTTGTCGTTGCTTTCCTAGCTTTCTCTCCTAATTTTCAGACTCGTCGTCTCGTCAGATCAACCGTGCCCGAATGACCGACTCAGCCTCCAAGTGCTTAGTGAATCCTTTAGTTCATACTCCTAAATTCTAATTCTTAATTTCCTAATTAATTTTTGGCAGGGATCATTACTTCGTTAGAGATTGTTTCTTACCTCCTCGATTAAAGATCACATTGTAGCAGTTCAACCAGACAAGACCCAAAACTAGGTGAGTTAGATGATTCGTCTAATTGCAAAACATTGACATTTTATTATTTACATTATAAAAAAATTCGTGAGATATATATACATTATAGTTGCTCGTTAATTTTCCCCGCAATTTTCTTGTGCTTGTTAGTTCTTTTTTAGCGAGATAGGGCCCAATTTTTTGTTTCGCACAGGGCCCCGGATTTTGCCGGCCCGGCCCTGTTTCTTGGAGAGCTGGTACTCTCACATGATGCGGTATGTGGTCAATGCGAATTTAAATTAAGCGAGGTTCTACGTGGAACAACTTCCATACATACTCTCTCATTGGATTTCAAAGGGGAAAATGTTTTTTCGATAAAGGGCGCTTTTATAATCTTGAAATGTAGCATCAAGCGGATACAAAGCATTATGAGTAACACCCGGCCTCTGCGCATAACTAGGATGCACACAGCCAAATACGTAAAGTCTGACAAAATGAAAGAAAACAACGACAAAGGGGAAAATGTAAGTGGTTTATTTATGCCAAGTATTCACATCCTTTCCTACTTCCGTGTTCATTATGTTTGTCATTATTTTCAAAGATCGATTGTATATGTGTTTATCCATGCACTAGTAGAAAAAGGGCCTTTAGTCCCGGTTCGTAAGGGCCTTTAGTCCCGGTTCTTGAACCGGGACTAAAGGGTCGGTACTAATGCCCTGACCCTTTAGTTCCGGTTCAAACCAGAACCGGGACTAAAGGCCCTCCACGTGGCCGGTCCATCTTTAGTCCCAGTTGATAACACCAACCGGTACGTTTTCTGATTTTTTTTTTGAATTTTTTTTTGAATTTTTTTTATTTTCAAATTTCTGAATTATTTTAACCTCTAATCTCTAATCACCCCTCATCACTGCTCAATTTAATCTCTAATCACCCCTCATCATTCCAAATCATCTAACTTCCCGGACGGTCACCCATCCTCCCACTCCCCCAGCCTGAGCACGCTTAACTTCCGGGTTCTATTCTCCCTCGTTTCCAAGTCTGCACTCGTTTTTTTCCTGACAATAGTAAGATGTCAATCATATTAACCCTCAGGAGTTTAGCTTGAGCATGAAGTCACACATTTCACTGTTTGAGTTTGAAACTATTGTTCTAAAAAACAATAATTTTTTAGTAACACTAATATTTCTTGAATAAGTAGTTTGACCATTGTTTGACCACAGTTTGACCATAGTTTGACCAGATTTGACCAAAATTCAAAAAAACTGAAATAATTATTTAATAAGACTAATATTCTTGAATAATTATTTAGTAACACTAATACTTCTTGGATAAGTAGTTTGACCATAATTTGACCAGATTTAATGAAAATTTAAAAAAACTGAAATTTGAGCATAACTTTTTTCC
>NW_024117827.1:0-11628 GCF_003073215.2 Triticum urartu | reverse complement strand
GTGGACATCAATACCATTGTTACACCCACAGCCCCTACTGTTACATATACTGGACCAATTACTAGAGCTCGCGCACGCCAATTAAATTACCAGGTACTTTCGTTTCTTGGTAATGATTCTAATGTTCATGAGATTATGATGCTGCCTAAATTGGATACATTTGTTTTGCTTACAATGAAGGGCCTAGCTTGGAGAAGGATGAACATTGGAGCAAGAACACGAATGGAGTTGATGGTATGCGCAAGGGGATCAAGAACGGAGTTACAAGTGATGATTTCAGGACTTTGAAGCCGCCATAAGGAGTGCATGAAGCCATGGACGAAATATACAAGATAATATTCGTCCATAGGCTATTCTAGGTGCTGCGTCACCTTATTAATGGGCCAGGCCCATGTAATTTCGAAATACTTAAGTATAGGCTATTTTTAGAGTCCGTATGTGTGGGGAAACAAGAGTTAGGGTTGGTTTCGGACCCCACCCTCAAGGGCCACGAAATTCCCCTCTCTTCCTCCATATATATACAGCCCTTAGGGCGTCGTTTAGACTTTGGGTTTTGTTTAGATTAAAAGTTCGCCATAGCTGCAACTTCGCGTACTTCGTTTGTGTCCAACGACCAGACCAAGACGTCACAGAACCCCACCTTGATCAATAAAGCTTTCATCTTATATTCGCAATATCCCGATTGCAATCTCAGTTTCTTGCTTGTTCTTCGTTTGCTCGCAGGAAACAGGCCCTCGTGGTCAGGTTGATCGTGCTCCGGCGTGGTCAATAACCCCTCGGAAGTTGGTTTAGCGATTGCTAAGGCGCGACGTCTCGCACGTTCGTAGTTGATGAGGACATCAATACCATTGTTACACCCACAGCCCCTACTGTTACATATACTGGACCAATTACTAGAGCTCGCGCACGCCAATTAAATTACCAGGTACTTTCGTTTCTTGGTAATGATTCTAATGTTCATGAGATTATGATGCTGCCTAAATTGGATACATTTGTTTTGCTTTCAAATGAAGGGCCTAGCTTGGAGAAGGATGAACATTGGAGCAAGAACACGCATGGAGTTTATGGCATGCGCAAGGGGATCAAGAATGGAGTTATAAGTGATGATTTCAGGACTTTGAAGCCGCCATAAGGAGTGCATGAAGCCTTGGACGAAATATACAAGATGCCACTTCATAATATTCGTCCATAGCCTATTCTAGGTGCTGCGTCACCTTATTAATGGGCCATGCCCATGTAATTTCGAAATACTTAAGTATAGGCTATTTTTAGAGTCCGTATGTGTGGGGAAACAAGAGTTAGGGTTGGTTTCGGACCCCACCCTCAAGGGCCACGAAATTCCCCCCTCTTCCTCCATATATACAGCCCTTAGGGCATCGTTTAGACTTTGGGTTTAGTTTAGATTAAAAGTTCGCCATAGCTGCAACTTCGCGTACTTCGTTTGTGTCCAACGACCAGACCAAGACGTCACAGAACCCCACCTTGATCAATAAAGCTTTCATCTTATATTCGCAATATCCCGATTGCAATCTCAGTTTCTTGCTTGTTCTTCGTTTGTTCGCAGGAAACAGACCCTCGTGGTCAGGTTGATCGTGCTCCGGCGTGGTCAATAACCCTTGGAAGTTGGTTTAGCGATTGCTAAGGCACGAAGTCTCGCACGTTCATAGTCGGATCGTCAAGGTCGACTCCCACAGAAAACGATAGCTACCATCTCATCGAAACATCGGGACACCTTAGCCTCTATCATCTGAGATCCAATCCCCTTAAATAGACTCCATCCCTGCATGGTCGAGGGGTTATTTGTAAAAGATACCTGAACCGTTCGCATTCATCAGACACATGGAAGCTGGGGCGACGACGGTAAAAAACATGATATTTAATATGGAGTCGAACTATCGTCAATCCGAAGTATAATGGAGAACCCGCATTACAAAGCCGAAGACATAAAGCCAGATACTACATCATCATTGAAGGAAAGTTCGGGGGCTACTGAGGGAGTCCTGGATTGAGGGGTCCTCGGATGGTCGGGCTATGCGACCTTGGCTGGACTGATGGGCCATGAAGATACGAGACAAAAGGCCTCCCCCCGTGTCCGGATGGGACTCTCCTTTGCATGGATGGCAAGCTTGGCGTTCGGATGTGAAGATTCCTTTCTCTGTAAACTGACTTTGTACAACCCTAGGCCCCTCCAGTGTCTATATAAACCGGAGGGTTTAGTCCGTGGAGACGATCATAATCATACAGGCTAGACATCTAGGGTTTAGCCATTACGATCTCGAGTAGATCAACTCTTGTAACCCCTATACTCATCAAAGTCAATCAAGCAGGAAGTAGGGTATTACCTCCATCAAGAGGGCCCGAACCTGGGTAAACATCGTGTCCCTTGCCTCCTGTTACCTTCGATCCTCAGACGCACAGTTCGGGATCCCCTACCCGAGATCGGTTGGTTTTGACACCGACACTGAGGTTGACAAGTATTCATGGGTACCTACACGAAAGAGACACAAACCAAAGAAATGGTGTGTGTGGTAAATGTACACATCATCCGTCATGATGTGTATGTGCACATGAGAGTTAGCACAAGATAACCATCGCTCAAAGAAATTTGATGCATGCTATAAGAACATGTCATCCGTCATGAAAGAATAGCTATTGTGTACAACACGATGGGGACACAAATTGAGAATGCAAGTATATGGCACATCAATAGCATGTTTATTCATGGGAAGCATATTGTGCACACAAGTATTAGGATCATGCAATGGATGGGATGGATCAAAATCTCCTAACATGTATGAGGAAACTATGGGGGTCTCCTCATGAGCAATATTGGAAACATCATATGGAGAAAATGGACAACATCCAAAACAATGCATATCCGAAGCTAGGTGGTCATGGCATGGCATATGAGATAAATGATGCAAAGGGAGCATATCAAGATCATCACAAGGAAAACAAATGCCAATAACCATGGGCTTGTCATCTATGCCAGAAGTGCAAATTGGCTTAATCTTAATGGCATATGCATAGTCACTACGATGAGATTGCAAATATGACATATGGTTGATCTCATGCATAGCATATGACAAGTCAACCGGATTGTCAAACATGATGTGACTAGGAGAATTATCACAAGTGATCCTATGCAACATGGCATCACAACTAAAAGACTCCACATGGAAATCATCAAACCCATCATAAATGGGTAAATCATTGCATGGGGAAATCATACTAGCATGAATCATGGCAATAGGGGGATCAACATCATGCAAGCAATCAATGTCATGATAGTCCACTAGTGGGACAAGAGCATCACCTTCACCTATGCAGCCGTTATCATTCCACTCATGTGGTGTAGGTGAGGTGGCAAAGACCAAATGGTGGTCATCTTCATATTGATGGAACCATGTAGGGGTGCATCATATTCCACCACGAACATCATCTTGTCCAAAGGAAGGACGAAGACATTGAGTATCGGTGCATCATCATATATGGGACCTAGAACCAAATGAGAAGACACAATAGAGGTAGAGGTTAAGTCATTAGAAATCGAAGTGGCCTCACATGCCCTATCAACTACCTCACTCTCTCTATGTGGTGGTTCACTCACTCCCTCAAAATAGGTGTACTCAAACTCACATATGGTGGAGTCACGCATCTCACTCAAGTGGTGGGCGTTGTGGCTTTCCTCACATGGGAATTGGGGAAACACGTCATATATGGGGCTAGTAGTGAAGACACTCTCACTCTCAATATGGTGGCAAAAGTCACTCAAGTCATTATATGTTGCCGTGGTCAAGGTGAAATACTCAACCATCTCATCGCCGTTGCCGTGGATGAAGGCCAAAGATGGCACATCATCACTATCCTCCATGACCGAAGGGAAAATCCTATGCTCGATCATCTCATCACCATCGCCGTGGATGAAGGCCGAAGATGGCACATCATCACTCTCGCCTCCTAAGATGGAAGCATCATCCTTGCTCATCACTGTGTCGCTCGCCTCCAAAGCTTGGTCCCTGATGGTCTCCATAGTCGTAGTCGTCGCCGCACCATCTTGAAAAAGAGTCGTGGAGGACTCGGCATCATCAATGCCAGAAAGTGGGATGGCGGTGAAGTCGAACTTGGGAGCATCGTCTTGGAGCTCATCGGACATGGACATCTTGGTGGTACTAGCCTCATGATCCCCGTCTTGGAGCTTGGTATTCGAGAAGTGTGCTTGGAGTCGAGAAGCCTTGGCCTTCATGAGTTCTTGTTCCGCCTTGAGAGCACCAATGTAGTAGTCGTCGAGGGACTTGTAGTTCTCGAGGAAGATATTCTTGGAGATGTCGTTGTGTAATCCCATCATGAAGTGGAACTTCATTGAAATGGGGTCGTCCATGCCGGCTCGTCGCAAGGCTTTCTTTATCTCTTTGAAGTACTCGTCGATGGACTTGGTTCCTTGGATGGTGTTCTCCAATTGGGGTAGAAGTTGTTCCGTGTAGGTTGCAGGCACGAACTCTCACTGCAAAGCTCTTTTCATCTCGGGCCAACTCATGTCGTAGCTTTCCAAAGGTGTGTGAAGCCACCATGCCGATGCATAGTCGTGGAAGTTCATTGTGGCGCACTTGACTTGATCTTTGGGAGGAACTTGATGTAACTTGAGGTAGTCGTCCATTAGGTTCTCCCACTCGAGATACTCCTCGGGTTCTTGAGTCCCATAGAAATGAATCTTGTGGTTGGTGTCGAGGTCGTAGTAGCTCATGGAAGTCATGGACTTGAGATTGGGGAGCTTCTCTTGAGCGTAGTCTTGAGATGCTTGTTGGCGAAGATGTCGTATGTCTGTAGGCGAAGATGCCTTGAAGTCGCTTGGAGAAGATGCCAATGGAGATGGTGAAGTTATTGAGCGGTAGTTGGTGTTGAGCTCTTGAACTTCATGTTCTTGTCGGTGGTGGTGTCGATGCCGATATGATCTTGCGGAAGATGGTAGCTCGGAGGCATGTGCTCCTGAGTTTCTTCCCGAAGATGAGGATGATCGCTTGTAGTACTTGATGAGGGCTTTGATCTCCCCCATTTGAGCATCCATCTTGGCGTCCAAGTTGTTTTTCGTGGCACCAAACTCGTTGTTGTTGTTGTAGACCGAAGGTGAAATGCCTTGCCTATCCATCACAAGACTCAAGTAGAGGTGAGTAGGAAATGAGATAAACAATACCAAGTTACCTTTTCCCAAAGTTGAGAATGTATCCCGTTTCACTCAATGTGAAATGAAAGAATGGCGGAATTGGTATTGGACTTGTTCACTCACACCTATCAAGTAAAGCTTATGGAGTGGCTTGGTGAGGATAGTGGCACAAAAAATTTGATGCAAAATGTTAGCAAGAGTCAATAATGTTGAAAGAGATTCACAAATTCACAAGTGCAACAAGTAGACCAATAGCAAATAATGGCACACGGAAACACACACACGGATAGATAAATGGGTTCGTGCAACCAAGGAATGAGCACAAAATGTGGAGTCCACAGAAAACGCTCGTGTTGCACAACTCAAGAGAGACGCTAACACGATTGCTCAATAGGCGGACACGACACTTGTGCACAACCTATAAGATGCAAAATGGATAAACTTTCTATCCCAAGTATGTTATGTATGTATGTTCCGGTGCTTTAGCACAAGATGATCCAAGATGATCGAGTATGATACCATATGATATATAGTGATGCACTATGATACGATGCTATGGCTCTTGCTTACAAGCTTCTTTGCTCTTTCGCTTTTGCTTAAAAGCTTATTCTTTCTTTATTTATTTTTGGATAGCCACTATGCGAAATGCACAAACCAAGATAGCAATTGTGTATATGCAGGAACAATCTTGTGACACAAGAGATAATATGAGACCAAGATGATACCAATATGATATGGTATGTATGCAATGGAAGGTGTAGATCGACGATCACTAATGTGCACAAGTAGCATTGCAGAAAATACTCAAATGGCTAGTCTCGATAGGCAAGTGGCGCAAAATGGGCTAGGGGTTATCAATGCAATTGCAAGGGGAATATACAATGGTGTCGTCGAGGTTACCATCTTTTTTACGATGACGACCTCATGGCGATGATGAGTGGCAGTGTTCACGATGTCGAACCATCCCTAATTAGCTGAAACACCTTAGAAAACGGAAAAAACCGCGAACTCAAAGTCTCAAATGTCAAATGTCAAATGGTGGTAGCAGAAAGCGGTGGTTGTTTCAGAAGCTCATTGGGATTGCGGAAATGCAATGGTGGGTTTCGGTGTACGCAATGCGGAGGTTATGGTAGTGGACTATACACGGTGTCGGAGTTTAAGTCACCGTCCCTAAGTAGCCGAAACACCTTAGGAGAGACAAACCACAACACAAACAAAATTGGGTTAAGTTTGGGTGGTGGAAATGTATGGTGGGCAAGGTTATGCGGAAGTTATGGTGGAGGGTTGATGAATAAGTAACCGTCCCTAAGTATCTGAAACACCTTAGGAGACTTGAGACACAACTCAAACAATCTCAAATGCTAATGGGAACAAAAATTGGTTAGGTTGAGGAAGGCTATGGTGGTTATGCGGATGCTATGGTGGAAGGCCTAGGCAAAGATGCCAAAGTGCCAAACATTTGATGGTGTCAAAAGGTGGTGAAACCAAGGTGAGGTCCTCGGGCACGTCGATAGCTTCAAAATGAGCCAAAGAACACTCTAATCGGAGTTCGGAGCGAAAAGTTATGATGAAAACAATGAAGAAGGCTGATGCTGAAATTTCGGTGAAACTCTCTGGTTAGGCCGGAAGTACCGAGCCTAGGGCCGGAAGTTCCGGGCTCCGGAAGTTACGGGGGGTGGCCGGAAGTTCCGGGGGTCGCGGAAAAAGTGTGGGGAGTCTGAGGATTTTTGGGGTAAACTTTCTGTTTATCCCGGAAGTTCCGGGGTAAGGACGGAAGTTCCGAGGGATGGAAGTTCCGGGGGAGTCCGAAAGTTCCAGGGGTTGTGGAATTTCTTCCGGGACGAACCATAAATTCTGGATTTGAGAATGGTGGCGGAAAAACTCGAGTTTCAGGGTCAAAATTGGGAAGATTTTGTGGATGGAAATGGGGGAAAAGATGGGGAAGGCTAGATCCACTCGTAACAAAGCAAATCCATGGCTCAAAATCAACAAAACATCATCCAAACCAACAAATCACAAAAAGAAATTGGGGGCTATTTTTGGTGGGGATTTTTAAATTTAGGACGAAATCAAGCAAAACAAGGCTAGAAAACAAAGAGGGAGGCTCCGAAATCATGATCAACGTGGCTCATGATACCATATGATACGGGGCTAACCCGGTGTAGGCCGATCTTTCACGATTGGAGTGGATTCCCTCGAAGAAGATAGGGAAGAATGGGGAGAAATCACAAGGGGAAACACTCAAGAACAAGTCTAATCACACATCCACTAGACAATCAAACACACAAGATCGACAAGGTACATGAACAACAAAGGGAAAGATACAAGGTAGAGTTCATCCCAAACCCAAAGGAGATGGGGGCTTGATGATCTAGATAGATCCTTCCCCAAAGGGGTCTTAATATCCCTCGGGATCTTCTCCGAGGAGGTCTTGGCCTCCAATGGAGTAGTCTCTCTCTCTCAGGAGGAGAAGGTAGGAGCAAAGCTCACATACAAATGAGCTATCACTTTGCTAACCCTAGAATGGAGGAGGTGGAGGAGTGTATATAGTATAGGGCCACGAAGGGGTAAGTGAGGGGCGAAAGGGTACATGGGCTTCGACCCGAGTGTCTGCGCGTCGGCAGGGCCGGTAGTTCCGGGAAGGTTCCGGCTAGGCTCCGGCTATCCAGAGAGTTGGCGAGCTCGGGACTGGTCTGGACTCCGGGGGCCGGAGGTTCCGGGTAGGCCGGATGGTCCGGGGGCCGGAAGTTCCGGGCAGAGGCCAGAAGTTCTGGGCTTTCCAGAAGCTTGTCCATGCTTCTTCTTCCTTCTCTTACACGCTTCCCTTGCGGATGGTGTACTTGTTCCTTGGCGCTTGCACTCCTCCTGGACATTCGTGAAGCTTCGACAATAGCTTCTATGAGCCTTTGTGTATGTGAAGGAGATGTTGCATGTGTAACTCGCCAAATGGACTCTTGACATGGTGATGTCCATAGGATGCTCCGCATCAAGATGGGCCGTCCCTGTTACCTTTGAATGGGTTCTTCCATTGACTGGGTTTAGAGCCGCTGAATCTGGTGTTGACTGTTGTATCTTCGGTTTCTTTGTTGCTGTTCCGAAGCTTGTGTTTTCTACGTCGTGGCCGTCCATTGCCGTCCCTGGCTTCGGAGGTGTCGGGGTCGCTGGTACTGTTGCTTCTATGAGCTAACCATCTATCTTCCCCCGCGCAGAAGCGGGTCATGAGTGTGGTAAGAGCGGCCATAGACTTTGGCTTTTCTTGGCTGAGATGTCGGGCAAGCCATTCGTCGCGGACGCTATGTTTAAAGGCCGCTAGGGCTTCGGCGTCTGGACAGTCGATGATTTAGTTCTTTTTAAGTAAGAACCGGGTGCAGAGTTTGCACGCTGACTCTCCGGGTTGCTGGACTATGTGACTAAGGTCATCGGCGTCCGGTGGTCGGACATAAGTACCTTGTAAGTTGTCTCGAAATGCATCCTGCAAATCTTCCCAGCTCCCAATAGGGTTCTCTGGGAGGCTGTTTAGACAGTGTCGTGCTTGTCCCTTTAAATTTAGGGGAGGTATTTAATGGTGTGGAGATCGTCACCGTGAGCCATGTGAATATGGAGAAGGAAATCTTCAATCCATACCGCAGGATCTGTCGTTCCATCGTATGCTTCAATGTTTACGGGTTTAAACCCTTCTGGAAACTGGTGCTGCATTACCTCATCATTAAAGCATAAGGGGTGTGCGGCGCCTCCATATCGGTCAACGTCACGGCGGAGTTCAGATGACATCTGTGTTCAGTTTTCAGCCTGAGTGAGGTTATGCTTATCGCACCAAGCTTGATGGCCATCATCTCACACTGGAGCACGCCCCCTTGATCCATAGATTGATCTAGTCTGACCGGCTCTATTGTCCAGGTCCTGACATAAGGCATAGGTGTAGTCCGGAGCCGCTACCTCTTTGCCTCGACAGCGAGGTGGCACGGGCTGGTGTTCGGCATGAGCAGCCACTTTGTCTCGTCCACGTGGTGGTCGGTCTGGTTCGTCAGCATGATTATATCTTGACGGTATTGGCTCAAGGGCCTCGTCATCGAATTGTGGCAGTAGCCGAGGCTTCGAATAACTCTTTGTTCGACGCTCGAGGTCGTATTCCTCGGCAGCTAGGACCTGGATCCATCTGTTGTTGAGCGTATCCTGTTCGGCTTGAAGCTATTGTTGTTTCTTTTTTAGGCTCCTCGCAGTTGGGATTAGGTGTCGGTTAAAGCGCTCCTGCTCGAGGGGTTCCTATGGCATGATGAAGTCTTCGTTGCCGAGGCTGACATCCTCCTCAGAGACCGGTAGATAGTTACTATCCTCTGAATCCTCATTCCCGACAGGATTGTCAGGGTTAACTTGTCCCTCCTCCCACTCTTCCTGCTCGGATGCAGGCTCGGTGGGGTC
Organism: Triticum urartu; assembly: GCF_003073215.2. Taxonomy (NCBI): domain Eukaryota; kingdom Viridiplantae; phylum Streptophyta; class Magnoliopsida; order Poales; family Poaceae; genus Triticum; species Triticum urartu. The sequence continues at coordinate 2,048 of NW_024117827.1, read as the reverse complement.
TTCGGGATCTTTGGCATCATCAGGAGTGCTGTTGTCTCCGGTGCCGGTACTGATTTCCCTTTCGCGACGCGATTTTGAGCGGCGCCGCTGACGTCGACGTTTTGATGGTGCCTCAACGGGCTTATCCTCAATCGGATCCTTCCTGCCATCGTCATCGTCCTTTTTAGGTGTATACACCATGTACACATCGTATGTGGAGGTGGTCGTCCAACGCCCGGTGATAGGCGGATTCTGGCCGGGTTCGTCTCCGGCATCGTCATCCATACCATCAATGTCTTCGGAGGTGTAATCTAGCATGTCGGTCATCTTCGATAGTGGCTATTAAGTGGATGTTGGGTGGGACATAAAATTCCCCACTCTTAGCCCCTAGTCCATGCTAGGCGTGGTTCGGAGGTGATACTTCCGTAATGGCGAGAGATCGCATTAAGTCCAGGGCCTCGTTTAGGAGCGAAGGCTAGACGGGGAACTGGGGGCCTGCGGAGATGGGCCTGGTAGACTCTACCTGGCCGTGCTCGCTGGACACAGACCTCGAGTTCGGAGTTGACGTCCAGAGGTGAATTCAGCTCTCCGATGATAGGGATAGTCCTGTTTGATTCTAGGTTTGCCGAAAATACAGTCGCCTCTAGGTCTCCGGCAGAGAGCTCAGTAGTAGGAGAGAATCCGATGGGTTTCAAACTCCCATCTTAGGATGAGGTGGTCTCCACTGGATCTAAGCCAGGGCAGGGATGATAGTTGGTCCTTGAGCGGTACCTAATGATGGATCCGACGGGTTTCCTTCTTGAAGACAAGGAATAGCGGTCGAGGCCATGAACCCTTCGAAGATCAAGTCTCCTCGGATATCGACGACGTAATTTAGGTTTCCGAACCTGGTCTGATGACCAGGGGCATAGCTATCGATTTGTTCGAGGTGACCAATTGAATTGGCTCACAAAGCGAAGCCGCCAAACACAAAAAGTTGACCAGGGAGAAAAGTTTCCTCGGAAACATCATCGTTGTTGATGATCGAACTAGCGATCGAACCTTCTGCTGACGACATAGTGGAACTCTCAATGAAAGTGTTTATGGTATAATTTGGCTACTTAGTATGTGATGAGCCAAAATAAATCAAAGATTTATCAAGCTGATCGGTTAATGCATTGTTGAAGTATTGCCACAGGAAATTTCATGGCAGGTGAAGATACAAGTCGTAAGAAGAATCATATGCTATACTGGATCATGGGCGTGATGCATGCAAGTGATATATATCAAGGTATATGAAGAAGTCTTCTTAGTCCTGATGGCCATTATCCAGTTTGAGTTGTGACGTTGCCGGAATATTAAAATATTTTTGTGGGCTCAAGGTATTTATACATATGCTTAGCCACTATATTTAGTGTGATAGCGACGTGGCCGGAATACTTTATTCATATATACAAGAGTGCATGTACGTGGATATGGCCTAGGTTTTCTACGTACTTAGATTGGCAAGTATATTTTTTGTAGATGTATGCTACACGGTAACCGAATCAAGAAAGGCTAGTCCTGATCGGTTTTAGCTTCATCTTATACGCCAAGTCCAGCGTACCTTATTTATAAGGCCACGGCCGATTGGAAAAAGGCCCCAACAATCGACCTATCCATACAAACTCTATTTTCACATACGTCTTTTTGTCTATCGTTCTTCTCTGCCGAGCCCTAGTGTCAGGACCCCAATTCTAAGTCACACCGATCTAGCCTGTAACATCTCATATCACTTTGCGGCCTCACGCACGGTATTCCCATGGGGGTCACCTTACCATGGCCCGGGACCGTTTGCGCCTTTCGGCTCACGTATATGATAGTGTCGCTAGCATCCATATGACAGAGAACCCGGGCCGACATGACTAGTCATGAACCCAAAGTGGCACTAACTTACGGGAACAGGCATACATGAATCAACATCGAGCATGTCGGTCAGCAGCGTGTGAATCTGGGCTGTAACACTGGGCTAACAGGACTCCGGTAACCCGGGATGTAGCAGGCTAGGCAGGACTACGGATGTCACCGCGTGACATTTCCCCGAAGGGACA
>NW_024117826.1:0-12217 GCF_003073215.2 Triticum urartu | reverse complement strand
ATGCATAGCAGAAGTGGCATCATCAATAACATGCGACATATCAGAACGAATAGCAGAAGCAGGTGTAGGTGTCGCAAACTTACTCATAACAGAAGGTGAATCAAGTGCAGAGCTAGATGGCAGTTCCTTACCTCCACTATATATATATATCCCAAGTGACTCAAAGAATAGAGCTATGCTCCCCGGCAACGGCACCAGAAAATAGTCTTGATAACCCACAAGTATAGGAGATCGCAACAGTTTTCTAGAGTAGAGTATTCAACCCAAATTTATTGATTCGACACAAGGGGAGCCAAAGAATATTCTCAAGTATTAGCAGTTGTCAATTCAATTCAACCACACCTGGAAACTTAATATCTGCAGCAAAGTGTTTAGTAGCAAAGTACTATGATAGTGGTGATAACGGTAACAAAAGGTAACGGTAGTAAAAGTAATGTTTTTGGTATTTTGTAGTGACGATAGCAATAGCAACGGGAAAGTAAATAAGCGGAGAACAATATATGGAAAGCTCGTAGGCAATGGATCGGTGATGGAGAATTATGCCGGATGCGGTTCATCATGTAACAGTCATAACCTAGGGTGACACAGAACTAGCTCCAGTTCATTGATATAATGTAGGCATGTATTCTGAATATAGTCATACGTGCTTATGGAAAAGAACTTGCATGACATCTTTTGTCCTGCCCTCCCGTGGCAGCGGGGTCCTTACGGAAACTAAGGGATATTAAGGCCTCCTTTTAATAGAGAACCGGAACAAAGCATTAACACATAGTGAATACATGAACTCCTGAAACTACGGTCATCACCGGTAAGAATCCCCATTATTGTCACTCCGGGGTTAACGGATCATAACACATAATAGGTGACTATAGACTTGCAAGATAGGATCAAGAACACTCGTATATTGATGAAAACATAATAGGTTCAAATCTGAAATTATGGCACGCGGGCCCTAGTGACAAGCATTAAGCATAGCAAAGTCATAGCAACATCAATCTCATAACATAGTGGACACTAGGGATCAAACCCTAACAAAACTAACTCGATTACATGATAGATCCCATCCAACCCATCACCGTCCAGCAAGCCTACGATGGAATTACTCACGCACGGCGATGAGCATCATGAAATTGGTGATGGAGGATGGTTGATGATGACGATAGCGACGGATTCCCCTCTCTGGAGCCCCGAACGGACTCCAGATCAGCCCTCCCGAGAGGTTTTAGGGCTTGGCGGTGGATCCGTATCGTAAAACGTGATGATTTCTTCTCTCTGTTTTGTTCTCCCAGAAACTCAATATATGGAGTTGGAGTTGGCGTCGGAGAGGCAACAGGGGGCCCATGAGGTAGGGGGGCGCCCTAGGGGGGCAGGCGCGCCCCCACGCTCGTGGAGAGACGGTGGGCCCCTGGCCTTCATCTTTGGCAGGTATTTTTCTTATTTTCTGAAAAGTGGCTCCATGAAGTTTCAGGTCATTCCGAGAACGTTTGCTCCTACACATAAATAACACCATGGTAATTCTGCTGAAAACAGCGTCAGTCCAGGTTAGTCCCATTCAAATCATGCAAGTTAGAGTCCAAAACAAGGGAAAAAGTGTTTGTAAAAGTAGATACGTTGGAGACGTATCACCATTGGTCAAAACAGAATCACAGCCGAAATGCCCACTCGGCTTATCATATTAGCAAAAGAAGAAATTACAAAAACTTAGTCCACAAGAACTTGAAGAGAGGAACATGGCATGGGTTCCCAAAGGAAGTGCTCAAAATAAGAATTATGTGCAAGCTTCCATTACAAGAAGTGTTGCAAAGGTGAAGAAGGAAAAGAGTGAAAACTATGAAGGACCAAGCCGAAGGTTTGAGCATCTTCAGTCTACAGATTTTCCATATTCTTCAACTATGCGATTAATGCCTATGCCATGGAATTTGTCATCAGGTATGATTGGTAACCCTAAATGGGCTTATTTTAATCCATGGATGCAATATAATTTCTTACATAATGAAAGGGTATTACCAAGTCACTATACATTTGGTTAGCTACAAGTTTGTTGCTGATCCAAAGGGTCGAAATACTTGATTTGTCATTTCATTTGTTTATTTCGGCTATATGTGCTTTGAATGAAATTTACATGGTAATGGTTGATATTTATCTATCGTCCTAAGAGTATGCCAATGCATGGCTAGTGTAGTATTCTAACATCATCCTTAGTTCGATTAGAGACCGAGACAAGGTACGTGCTCATGGAAATTTATATGTATGCCTATTGTGACGCCCCCGATTCAATCGTACACTAATCATACACACAAACGTGTACGATCAAAATCAGGGACTTCCGGTTAATACAATTCTAGCATGAATAATAAACATTTATCATGATATAAGGAAATAAATAATAACTTTAGTATTGCCTCTAGGGCATATTTCCTTCAGTAACCACCACCCCATTACCTTTCCTGCTGCAAGTGCTTCTGCCACGTGTATTGCATGCATTGTGCATGGTTGGTGGTGGAATCAAAGGGCGCGAGAGTGAGCGCCATGGCAGAAAGCCAGGCGTCGTGGATTGGTGCAGGGGGTCGGCCTTGATTCTTCAAGCCGTTAATGGCGAGAGGAAGCCGTACTGGTTGAACGGGGCGGCTACCTTCATGGAAAAATCTAGTCCCTTGCTCCGCTCGCCAATAAAAGGGGACGTGGGGCGAGCGTTCCTTCACACCTCCTTCTCCCTCCATTCCCGTAGTAGTCCTTGCCTATCATGCTGAGAGGTCGAGGGTCCAGCACTGCTCCAGTCGTGACGAGAACTTCTGCTCGAGCGTCTCCCTCCTCCCTCTGAGGACGTGGGGGCAAAGCCCGCTACGAGAGGAGGTGGGAGGGGGCGAGGTCGTGGTTGTCATGGCATACGAGGCCGAGGAGGACGGGGCGGCGCTCTAATTGCGCCCCCACCGACCGCTCCTCCCCCGATGGATGGCCATGTCACAGACCAACCTCTGGAGTTCGACATTATGCTGTACAAGCCTCCGCGCGCTCGCCTCCGTCTCCCTACTCCATTCGCAACGGCGATGGAGCTCGAACAGCCGCGCGCATTGAAACTACACATGAGGGGCTGTGGGAACGGCATCATGCTGTTGGACGTGGATTTCTCCGCTCCTCATTTCATGTTCTTCCGTCGTGGCTAGAAGACCATTGCTCGTGCCCATAGCTTGTCGGAAGGGCATGTCCTCCATTTTAATTTAATGGAGGCCGTTTTTCTTTTCGTCGAGGTCTTTGGGTGCTCGGGTGCTCGCTTAGGGTGCTGAGCGGAGAGCTTGACCGACGACGAAAGCTCCTCCTCGAGCGATAGCGACGAGGAGGACAGTGGCGGCGATGACGACGACATCGACCAGGAGGACAATGACTCTCACTCCGGCTGAGCACCAGCCGCACCATCACCGTCAGGCGGCAGCACCACTATTTGCACTTGCATCTCCTCTCCGAAAATGTGATTTGCCGGGGAGTTGGGTGCGGGGTCCGGAAATGTGATTTGCCGGGGAGTTGGGTGCGGGGCTGAAGGTGGTGCCCCCGGCTCCTCCAGTAGCCTTCCAGCTGGGCCTCGGCAGGCTTCCTCGCGGACTGCAGCTTTGTTGGCCCTGTCGTGTCCTGCTGGCCCTGGTGGTGGCAGCTGGTAGACCGTCTCCGCCGATCACTTCACCATCACCTTCACCTGCGCCTTCCTGTCTTGTTGGGCTACCTTTCCTGGAAGCCGACAGGGTCAGGCTGGGCTTCTGCCTAGGTGCCCCTTTTTCCCCCGTCGCCTCCTATCACAGTGCATGGGAGGAGAGGGACAAGAAAGGGCATCACGGTGCACTTATCTTTTTTCAATCTAAAATGTGTAGGCACTTGCCAAACTTTAGTTTAAATTATGTAATCTCTTTTACCCATGTTTGTGTTCTGTAATATCTGTACCTGGTAATCAGCATACTAATGAAAAAGATAAACCTTGCCGGGTACTTGTGCATGTAACGTGTCCATGCAGAGGTAAAATACCTCTGGACGCTCAAGTAAACAAGTTTTTCCCGGAAGGCTATCGCACCGGTACCCTTAGTTTGCTACCGCGGAGCTAGGCTTGCCGGGCACAAATCGTAAAGAGGGACCAGCCCCCCGCCAAACCTCTTCACCAAAGGCCACTGCAACCACCCTCACCGAAGCAGCATTCGAGTCAAGGGGTGGGAGCACCTAAGTTTCGAAGGTGGCGAGGTTCTCATATGCACAAGTCTCTACTTACAGAACACGTAGGGATAAGAGAGAGAACTTATCTGTTTGACTTGCCGAGGATCGCAATGTACGATTGACTTCTCTCCTCCTCTTCGGGACCAAGTCCAAGGTAGGAGCCTGCAGTTTAGTGCAGATGAAAATGATGCCACATGCGATCTTATGTACATGAACATGCCATGCTAATGATATGCTTATGCATGCATGCAATTTGTCGGGCCCCCAACGCTTCATTTATTTCTCTATTGCTCAGGGTCTACGCCTGGCTTTATACAAGGGGTTACATGCAACATCAGCAAAGCCTGTACAAAAGGGTGGCTGCCGGGCAGGGCTCGACAGCCGTGCCTTACGGGTAGAACTTACAAAGATGCTCAATATTACATGAGTTTTGCAACTGAATGCCATCTACGGTTTCTAGACGGACTGCGCCAGGTCTGGTGACTCGTACTACCTGGTAAGGGCCTTCCCACTTCAGCGTCAACTTGTTTGTACCCTTGGCGGACTGAACGCGCCTAAGGACAAGGTCGCCTTCCTCAAAACTCCGGGCATGCACCCTGCAGTTGTGATAGCGATGCAGGGCTTGCTGGTAGCGTGCGGCACTCGTAGCAGCCTAGATACAGTTCTCCTCGAGTAGCACAGCATCATCACGCCGGTGCTGTTCCTGCGCTACTTCATCGTAGGCAAGCACTCATGGTGACCCGTAAATGATTTCCGTCGGAATAACTGCTTCTGCCCCATAGACTAGGGAGAAGGGAGTCTGCCCGGTAGCTCGATTTAGTGTCGTTTGAGGAACCAAGGAACCACTGGCAACCTGTCAATCCATCGCCTGCCACACTTCTATATCTTACCAAATGTTCTTGTCTTGATTCCTCGCAACACTTCAGTGTTCTCCCTGTCAGCTTGCCCATTTCTCTTGGATGAGCAACAGAGGCGAATGAGATTTTGCTTCCGAGGGCATGAACGGATTGCATGAAGGCGTGGCTCATGAATTGGGTGCCATTGTCGGTGATGATTCGAGCAAGGACCCCGAAGTGGCACACCAATCCTTTCAAGAACTTGATAGCTGACTGAGTCTTCACCTTTCTCACGGGCTCTACTTCCATCCACATTGTAAACTTGTCGATGGCAACGAACAAGAATTCAAAGTCCTTGGTAGCACGGGGGAAGGGGCCCAAGATGTCGATCCCCCAGACCAAAAATGGCCATGATAAAGGGATTGTCTGAAGAGCTTGGGCAGGCAGATGGATATTCTTGGAATGGAACTGGCAAGCTTCACATTTGGTGACCAACTCAACTGCATCTTGGAGGGCCATGGGCCACTAAGTCCTTGCCAGAAGGCTTTTACAACTAGAGCCCTTCATGCAATGTGTGAGCCGCACATACGCTTGTGTATCTCTGCCAACAGTTCCTTTCCTTCTTCCCGACAAATGCACTTCAATTTCACACCGTTGGGCCTTCTTCTGTACAGCGTGTTGTCAACGAACTGATACATACTGGCTGTCCGGGCTACTCTTTCAACTTCTTCTTGCTCTTCTGGAAGTTCTACAGTTCGGAGGAAATGGACTATGTGCCACTCTCAAGTTGGAGCCTGAGGCTCAGCAACGAGGACTAGCAGCACCTCCTCATTCGTGCGACCGCGGGGACTGGTGGTCTGGCGGGAGGGTGCAGCTCAGCGACCGAAGGGGAGTTGTTCCCGCCAAGCTCTCTGCTGGGAGCCTCAGGAGGTTCTACCGGGAGAGGCTTGCTGGAGTCCAGTTTCCACTTCTTTCTGGCCATTTTTGCCGGGGATACGGAGGGGTGAGTCAGATGGAGAACAAAAGTCCTTGGTTCCACAGGGAGTTTTTGCGCAGCGCACTTTGACAGATTATTAGCAATGTTGTTTTCCACACGGGTTACATGCTCTGTTTGCAATCCGTCAAAGTGCTCCTCCAACTTCCTCACTTCCTCAACATATGCCTCCATCAATGGACTTTGGTAATTCTTGTTGACTTGTCTCACCACGAGTTGCGAGTCTCCACGGATGATCAGCTTCATGATCCCCAGTTCTATTGCAATCCTGAGCTCGACAAGGAGCCCTTCTACTCTGCAGTATTGTTGGTAGCCTTCTCCCGGGGGAAATGCTTCTGGAGGACGTACTTAAGGTGTTCCCCAGTGGGAGCAACGAGAAGCATGCAAGCCCCGGTGCCTTGTAGGGAGAAGGCACCATCAAAATACATGATCCATTCTCGGGGTGCTTCCTTGCCGGGAATAACTATCTCCACCACTTCTTCATCAGGAGTTGGCGTCCATTCTACAATAAACTCTGCCAATGCTCTGCTCTGAATAGTTGATGGGCTCTCAAACTTCAACCCAAAGCTAGATAACTCCAGGGCCCACTCCACTATCCTGCCAGTGGCATCAGTGTTTCGGAGTATCTGTTGCAAAGGAAAACGGGTGACGACCGTGATCTCGTGGGCTTGGAAGTAGTGGTGTAGTTTCCTTGAGGCCATGACGAGGCCAAAAATCAACTTTTGCATGCCATAGTACCTGGATCTAGCCCCCTGCAACAGGGAGCTGACGAAGTACACTGGGCGTTGCACCACCTTCTTCCTTGCCGCAACCTTGGGACTGCCTCCGCTACATTGCTCTTCTCTGTCTTGGACTGCATCTGACCTTGCCAGGATGTGTTCATTTTCCTCTTCGAAGGGGATAATGGCGATGGCTGCCGCTTCATCCACTTCTTGTTGCACCACCAGTGTTGTACTAACCACTTCATTAGTTGCCGCTAAGTATAGCAGCAACGACCCTTGTGGTTTAGGAGCGACCAAAGTGGGCACAAAGGAAAGGTAGATCTTCAAATCTTGTAGTGCAGCGTCAGCCTCCGGGGTCCACTCCACGGGTCCTGCCTTCTTCAAGATTTTGAAGAACGATAAGGCGCGCTCGGTAGACTTGGAGATGAATATTCTAAGCGCGGCAACGCATCTAGTCAAACGCCTCACGTCCTTCACTTTTGGGTGCTTGAATTTGCTCGATAGCCTTGACCTTCTCAGGGTTGGCCCCGATCCCCCGATGGCACACAAAGAAGCCAAGTAGCTTGCCGGAGGAATGCCAAACACACACTTCTCTGGGTTTAGCTTCAAGTTGACCTTGCGCAAATTAGCAAAGGTTTCTTCCAAATACTGGATGAGGGTGGATCTTTCCTTGGTCTTGACCACAATATCATCCATGTAAGCTTCAACGTTCCTGTGCAACTGTGACTCAAAACCAATCAGGACTGCCCTTGCAAAAGTGGACGCGATGCTCTTCAACCCGAAGGGCATCCGTACAAAGTAGTATGTGCCACATGGGATTATGAACGCTTTCTTGTCTTCGTCTTCCTTGGACATGAAGATATGGTGGTATCCAGAGTAGGCATCCAGGAAGGAAAGTAGGTCACACCCGGAGGTGGAATCCACAATCTGGTAGATGCGCGGTAAGGGAAATGGGTCCTTAGGGCATGCCTTGTCCAGATCCGTAAAATCTATGCAAAGCCTCCATTTCCCATAAGCCTTACGTACCACCACGGGATTTGCCAACCACGTTGAATGCAGTACTCCTCTGACCTGACCAGCTGCCTCAAGTCTCTTGATCTACTCTGTAATGAACTGCTGCCGCTCCAAAGCTTGCTTCCGGTCCTTCTGCTTAATAGTCGGGCATGTGGGCAGATAGCAAGGTGGTGCTCGATTACCTCCCTGGGAACATTGGGGATATCAGATGGTTTCCAGGAAAAGGCATAGATATTCGCCTGGATGAAGGAAATGAGCACGCTTTCCTATTTTTCATTGAGGGTGGCACTGATAGTGAAGGTACCATCAACACCAGCCAGCCCTGTCAGGACCTTTTTCAAAACGGGTGCGACAGCCTTGGATCTCTTGCTATTTGAATTCTTTGGTAAGTCACCAATAGGCGTAACATACTCCGAAGAGGTACGCTTCCCAAATTCCATGCTGACGTCCTTATTGGCCCTCTTCGTTCCTTTACTTTCCTTGGCAGGAACAATGGCTTCGATGGCCTTCGTTGTGACTGCTTCCCAGTACTCTTGTCCATGCAAATGATTGTGTCCTTCTCGTCTGATGGAATGGAAATGAAGCCTATCAGCCCTGGCATCTTCAATAGTTGTAGGCATAGTGGGATGCCGCCATGAATTTGGCCAGAGCTGGGCGACCAAGGATTACATTATACGGCAGGGGGAGGTCGACCACATCAAACATGATCTTCTCAGTCTGGTAATTCAACTCTCCCCCAAATTTCACCGGTAGTGTGATCTTCCCCTTAGGATGACTCCTGCCAGGGTTGATCCCTTGAAACGTGCTAGTAACCTTGAGCTCTTCCTCTGCTATCTGAAGCTTGCTGATGACCTTTGGAGAAATCAGATTCAACCTGGCCCCACCGTCAACCAACATCTTTGTGACTTTGAGGTTGCGAATTGTTGGTGAGACTAACAATGGCAAGCACCCTACCGCGGTGGTGCGGTCAGGGTAATCCTCTTCGACAAAGATGATGGGCGTGCGGGACCACTTGAGCGGCCTCCGAGAATCTGCTACCCGCTCCACGGCATTGACTTCACGCATTGATTGTTTATGTTGGCGGTGAGAGGAGTGCAAACATGCACCACCATCAATGCATAGAGCGTCAGTGGCTTTCTGGAATTCCTACTCGTTGGTTTCCTCTTCATCTCCTCCATTACTCTCATCATCGTAATCCTCCTTCTCACGGCCTCTGGCGGGTTTTCCTTGATTCTGAGGAGCCTTGCCAGGGCGGCTTGCTTCGCTGCCTTGGCCCTTCCCGCCAGCGCCGACATTTCTCCTTATCATGCTTCTCATACTCAACCCTCCACTTCTTGAGGAGCTGCTCAACCTGATGACACTCCTGGAGATCGTGGCCCTTGGTCCGATGGATCTTCCAGTATGGGCCATCACCTTTCCCAGCCTTCTCGGCGGCCACGGCTTCCCGGCAATCAGTTCACACGGCAACTTCCTTGCCGGGTACCTCAGCCTTGGCCTTCTTGCCAGTACTAGGCATGCCCAATCCCTCAACGGTCATCACCGCTTTATCCTTGTGCCTTTTATTGTGCTTCTTGTTCTTCTTCTTCTGACTGGTGGCCTCGTCATCATCCTCTGAGTCGATGTCGATGCCATCCTCTTCTTCGGGGAGCCGCCTCCCCTCCTCCACTCGAGCACACTTATCCACTAGAGTGTAAAGCTCCTTCACAGTCTTGGCAATCGAACGTTCATCTTGGCACGTATTTGACGATTGCGCACGTTAGACTGGAACACATCTATCACATCTGCTCGGTGGATATCTGGAATGTTCCTGTGTACTTGGCTGAACCTCTGCATGTACTTCCACAGAGTCTCTCCTTCCTTCTGCGGGAGGAGCTGCAAGTCACTGGACCGCCCTGGTTCTTGATGGCTGCCCGTGAAGGCACCGACGAACTCATGGCACAGGTCAGCCCAGGTCGAAATGGAGTTCTCCGCAGGTGCATCAGCCAAGACCTCACATTTGGCTTGAGTGCAAAAGGGAAATAGTTGGTGAACACCTTTTCGTCTCTTCCCCCGGTAGCTTGAACGGCGATGGTGTAGTTGCTCAAGAACTCTCCCGGGTTCAGTCTCCCATCATACTTCTCTGGTATCTCTGGCTTGAACGTGCGAGTGGATGCCTAACGGACTTGCCGCAACTCACAGGTGAAGGCAGGGCACCCAACCTCAAAAGGTAGGTATCCGCCTTCACCGAGCACGGGCTCATCGATGTCGGGTCCATCGTGCCTATCGGACTGGCGATGGGTGTCGCTGCATCGATCTATGGTGAAGCGTGCACCTTCCCTTTGCCTGTCCTCCAGGACCCGTTGTTGGACTTGATGTGCTCGAGAGTCGGATGAAGTCATCAAGACGTCATTGGTTTCTTGATCACGTGGACCCCACGCTCTCTGTCATGGAGGGGACTGCACCGTGGGGGTGGCCCCTTCCGTGCGGCCAGCAGCATGGGCCGTTGTTGTTGCCTGGAGAGGCCGCAGCGGGCCAGCTCGCTGCGATCCTCCCACCTCGGTGAAACCAATCAGGCTCTGATTGGTGGATCTCCACTCATCCATCTGATCAGTTCCCGGCGGAAATCTCAACAGCAGCTGCGCCCGCGCCATGGCCTCCGAAATGGTGCTTGACATGGATGACGATGAAGATTGTAACGTCGCCAGGCTCCTGACGGTACCGGTAGTGGCCGCGCCGTGCTCCCATCGTCGTGAGCCAATCGCTGGGATGGCGTGGTGATGAGGTGGAGGCGCTTGAGGACCAGCGGCTCCGTTTGGTGCATTGGCTGGGTCAGCTCGCTCCGGGGATGGCGCATGCCCTACGGTTGCGCCCGTAGCGGGAGCGGCCAGAGAATTGCAGTTCACCCCAGAGCGAGTGCCGCTGCTGCGACTGTGCCCCTCGGTCAGGCGAAGAGGTACAGACGGAATGATCTCTCCACCCGTACCTTGTGGAGCGTGGCCGTTGGGATGCTGTTGGTGTTGTCCTTCTTTAGTGCCTCCTGCTCCCGTTTCAACCACAGGAGGTGGTGACGATGCCGCCTGCGTCGACCACGTCCCCCGCAGTGTCCACATCCCCAGGTGTCCTCATAGCCCCTGTGGCGTTTGTGCTCGCGTGGGGCGGGGCCTTCGAGGTGGATGGGTGAGCTATGGCACCGAGCTTCTTCTTGGGCGCCATGAATGATGGAGCAGTCAATGAAGAGATTGACGATGAAGATGATGCGCTGCGTACGCTTCTCGGGTTCGCGCAAGCGCTTCCCCCTACCTGGCGCGCCAAAGATGTCGTGGGAAACCATGACCACCTATGGGGCCATCAGCCCCTTGTAGTTCGGTAGGGGGTATGAGCACATTGCACAAAGAGCGGAGAACATCGTGCAACACGACATAGATCACACCGGCAATCTTACCCAGGTTCGGGCCACCGCGAGGCGTAAAACCCTACTCCTGCTTTGGTGGATTGATGGTGGATTGTGGTGGAAACGCAGCAATCTAGCCCCGCAGGGTTGCCTCGGGGCAAGAGCAGCTACACGCGTATGAGTGTACAAGGGTCTGAATCCTTTCTACAGTTGCCACGTGCCTCCTTTTATAGATCAAGGGGTCACCACAATGGCAAATCAGTCATTGTGCGCTGATTAGGTTGCAAACATTGCTATCGTACCTAACTCTACACATAGGGCAGAGCGCATTAAATGCGCCACTTAGTGTCACATGATGGCCTGCCCGGCAAGCCTTGCCGGGCTGTTCGGCCTCCTTCTCTCCTGCCGGCATGACACGTCTCTGGACGGGTGTCATTTGGAGGTGATTTCGTAGGAAGTGGCTGCCATGTGGAAATAAACAATGATAGAGGCTAAGGTGTCCCGTCTTTCGATGAGATGGTGGCTATCGTTTTCGAGGAAGTCAACTTTGACGATCCGACTACGAACGTGCGAGGACGTCGCGCCTTAGGAATCGCTAAACCAACTCCGAGAGGTTATTGACCACGTTGGAGCACGATCAACCTGACCACGAAGGTCTGTTTCCTGCAGGCAAATGAAGAACAAGCAAGAAACCAAGATTGTAATCTGTAAATTGTGAGAGGAAAACTTTATTGATCAAGGTGGGGTTCTGTGACGCCTTTGTCTGCTCGTTGCACACAAACGAAGTACGCAAAGTTGCAGCTATGGCGAACTTTAGTCTAAACCAAACCCAAAGTCTAAACGATGCCCTAAGGGTTGTATATATGGAGGAAGGGTCTGAAACCAACCCTAACTCTTGTTTCCCGATACATAAGGACTCTAAAAACTGCCTATAATCAAGTATTTCGAAATTACATGGGCCTGGCCCAAAAATAAGGTGACGCAGCACCTAGAATAGCCTCCGGACGAAATTTATGAAGTGGCATATTGTATATTTCGTCCAAGGCTTCATGCACTCATTATGGTGGCTTCAAAGTCCTGGAATCAT
>NW_024117825.1:0-14007 GCF_003073215.2 Triticum urartu | reverse complement strand
GCACTCCTTATGGTGGCTTCAAAGTCCTGAAATCATCACTTGTAACTCCGTTCTTGATCCCCTTGCGCATGCCATCATCTCCATGCTTGAACTTGCTCCAAGGTTCATCTTTCTTGTCCAAGCTAGGCCCTTCATTTGTAAGCAAAACAAATGTATCCAATTTAGGCAGCATCATATTCTCATGAACATTAGAATCGTTACCAAGAAACGAAGTACCTGATAATTCAATTGGCGTGCGCGAGCTCTAGTAATTGGTCCAGTATGTATAGCAGCAGGGGCTGTGGGTGTAACAATGGTATTGATGTCCTCATCAGACGGTGCGTTGCCGCCTGGGTTATATGCAGCAAGTCATTAGCTGGTGGTGGAAAACCGATGAGGGAAGAGGCGTGGATTTTACAATTCACCCATGTGGAATGCGGGAAGACTAAGTGGAGCACACACACAACCCGAATACTGTATGCGGTGCCACATATTATTTATCACACACGTGTTAACATAAGGAATCATATGTGTAACTTACTAATCATCGCACACGAGTACTCGCAGACGCATTGTCTGCGATACTCCTAACCACCGCAAGCAAATAGTTTGCATTTTTCAAAGTTTTTTGTACGAACAGAATCGCACACGAACTAACTATAGTAACCGTCTGTGTTATAATTTCTCATCGCAAACAGTTCATCCGAGTGGGTTGTTTGCTGATCACACACATCTTGTTTACACGAATCGTTTGTGTTCTTTTGGCTCAAACAATTCATCTATGTGAAATGTATGCCACATATCACACACATCTTGTTATGCTGAATCATTTGTGTTCACCTCGATCATTGCAAACGGTTCATCGGAGCGAACTGTATGCCGTATATCGCACACACATTGATATGGCTGCCCGTTTCTGTTGTTCTGACTCATCGCAAACAGTTCTTCTGGATCAACTGTATGGCACGCATCGCACACGTAACTAAAATATGAACCGTGTTTGATGTCTCCGCCATCTCAAACATTTTTCATATTTTTTAAGGTTTTTTTACATCCCCGTTTGCGATTAATGCATCACACACAGTTTTGTCAAAGGGTCTCTGATCGTAGTGTCGCGTTAGCAGCATCCTGAAGTAGTGAGAGTTCGTAAAAGCCTTTCTTTTCACTTTCAATTTATCAACTGAATTGCTTAAGGACAAGCAAAGGTTTAAGCTTGGGGGAGTTGATACCTCTCCGTCGTATCTACTTTTCCTAACGCTTTTCCTCTTGTTTTGGACTGTAATTTGCATGATTTGAATGAAACTAACCCGGACTGACGTTGTTTTCAGCAGAACTACCATGGTGTTGTTTTTTGTGCAGAAATAAAAGTTCTTGGATTGGAACGAAATTTTGCGTGGAATTTATATACAAATAAAGATAATTTCGGAAGCCAAGAACCACCGGAGGGGGCACCTGGGTGGGCACAACCCACCAGGGCGTGCCCCCCTCCAGGCGCGCCCATGTGGGTAGTCCCCACTTGGTGGCCCCGCCGACTCCAACCCTGATACTATGAAATCGCATATTTGGAGAAAACAAACCAGGGAGAAAGAATTATCGCATTTCACGAGACGGAGTAGCCGCCACCTCCTGTTCTTCATAGGGAGGCCAAATCTAGAGTTTGTTTGGGGTTTTGAGATTCATCATGTAATCGAGTTAGTTTTGTTAGGGCTTGATCCCTAGTATCCATTATGTTCTGAGATTGATGTTGCTATGACCTTGCCATGCTTAATGCTTGTCACTTTAGGCCCGGGTGCCATTATTTCAGATCTAAACCGTTTATGTTATCACCATTATATCTATGTTCTAGATCCGATCTTGCAAGTTATAGTCACCTACTACGTGTTATGATCTGGCGAACCCGGAGTGACAGAAGTCGGGACACTTCCCGGTGATGACCGTATTTTAAGGAGTTCAGGTATTCACTGTGTGCTAATGCTTTGTTCCAGTTCTCTATTAAAAGGAGGCCTTAATATCCATTAGTTTCCAATAGGACCCCGCTGCGACGGCAGGGTAGGACAAGAGATGTCATGCAAGTTATTTCCATAAGCACGTATGACTATTTACGGAATGCATGCCTACATTATATTTATGAACTGGAGCTAGTGTCGTATCATCCCAGGTTATGACTGTTATATGATGAATATCATCCAACGAATTCACCAATCCAATGCCTACGAATTTCTCTCATATTGTTCTTGCTAAGTTACTACTGCTATTGTTACTGTTATACTTGTTACAAAATCATTGCTATCATTGTTACTGTTACTATTGTTGTTGCTACTACTATCATACTACTCTGCTACTGGTCACTTTGCTGCGGATAATTAATCTCCAACTGTGGTGGAGTTGACAACTCAGTTGCTAATACTTGTAAATATTCTTTGGCTCCCCTTGTGTCGAATCAATAAATTTGGGTTGAATACTCTATCCTCGAAAACTGTTGCGATCCTCTATACTTGTGGGTTATCAAGGACATGGAGCCCATCTATAACGTGTAAGTGAAGTATGGTAAATTGTGAATGGTCGCGCTGTAAATATATGTAGACTAGTTGTGCACAAATTTATCATATGTAGTGAAGATGAACTTGTGTGGCATACGGTCATTTTTCCTTTGGAATTTATTACTAGTAAATGTGTTATGTGTACGTGCAACTTGTGTGGCTATTGCACGGGCTCCAACACGCTCTGTGAGAAAAAAGGTGGCACAACTTTGGCTATAGGTGACGTGGCGCCATCATACAATAGCGATCGTTTGCTATAGTTGTAGTACTAGGACTACAACTCCGATAAAATTTGCGCTTGACTCTTTGCCTCTTCGGGAGTGTCGATGCAACAAACCCCGGGTCTGTTGCCCAGACTGTGCACAAGCACGAGAACAAGATCACAACGTCAAGATCAGATTGGAGCACATGGGACCAGTCCATTGTAGGATCCACATACAGATCAGGAAGACCAAGACTAGCCAGAGAAGCAAAACGTTGCTAAGGGATAAGCCTCCCTTGCGGGGCAGGCGAGCCTGGCAAGGATGGGTTTTCCCTCGGAAGCAAGCCTTCGGGTCGTCCCGGCAGGCCTGCCGGGGCTTACGGAGGTAGAACCACCCCATCGCACCACCTCATCATGACCCAAGTCGTCAATCAGTGTGGTGTCAAGCTCCAAGATGACTAAGTGGCTGTTCTTTGCCACATGGCAGCCACTTTCTACGGAAAATGCCTCCAAGCGACACCCGTCCTACGACGTGTCAAGCAAGCAGACGCGAAGCTGGCAAAACATCCAGGCAGGACTCGCCGTGCAAGTTGTGATGCGACGTTGAGTGGCGCATTTAATGCGCTCTGTCAGCCTGCAAAGTTAGGTATGATAGCACTGTTTGCTATCTAATCAGTGCATAATGACTGATTTGCCACGGTGGTGACCCCTTTATCTATAAAAGGAGGCCCATGGAAACCATAGAAAGGATTCGGGCCTCCTCACACTCATACGCGCGTAGCCCCTCTCACCTCGAGGCAACCCTGCCAGGCAAGCGGGCTATGCTCACCACCATTTTCCACCATCAATCCAACAAATCAGGAGTGGGATTTTATGCCTCACGGCGGCCCGAACCTGGGTGAAGATTGCCCGTGTGATCTCGGCTTGATGTTCCACGCTCTTTGTGCAACGTGCCATCCCCCCACCGAACTAGAAAGGGACTCTTGGTCCCATAGGTGGCCGTGGTTTCCCGTGACAGGGAGGTTCAACAGTTCGTAATCCTGTGAACCTTACACTTGGCTCTTCGCCTCTTCGTAAGATCCAACAGTGATGATACTACACTACAATATGCTTCTGGCATTCTGACACTGAATGAACTGTTGCACGTGCACCGCGAGGGAGAGGGAGAGGGGAGGTCGATGTAGTGAAAACCCTCTCCTTGTCCTGTGAGCCATCACGTGCGTGGGCGAGGGAGAGGGCATAGGCATACGTAGCAAGCAAGCTTCTCCTCGTCTCGTGAGCGACCGCGCGTGGGCGAGGGAGAGGGCGTAGTAAGCAAGCTTCTCTTCGTTCGGCGAGTTGACGGGACACACCAAAGTAGTACTAGTCCATACTGCGTCCTTTCCGGTTAATATGGCTTAATTTGAAACGAGAAAAATACACTCGCGATGAACGTATGTAACAATACGCTCATTACGGTCACTATATAGTTTTACGGTAATTATACTGTCACTAGCTCACCGTAGAGCGCCGTATTGCACCATGTTGACCGGCCACATAGTCGACGTGGCACTTTGTTGACTGGTTAAATTGACACATGGTTTTTGGGTCCCACCTGTCAGTTGGCAGAGCAAAGAAATCAGTTAAACAAAAATTTACGCAGGCGCAACAGGAGTCCAAACCTTGCGCGCGAACCACCCTAGCTGTGTATGCGAGTGCATGCACATGTACTCCCTCGGTCCGTGAAAAACTGCACATCTAACATTATAAAATTTTCCAACAAAGAGTGTACATCTACACCGCTAATGCACTTAGCCTTTAATCTAACCGGCATTGATTGACTATTGCACCAACTTGTGCTCTAGCTATAGGCTACATGTCTATCCTTAATTACAGCATGCAATAACCTTCATTTAGTCTTCTTCTCTCAATGGTCACATGCACACATAAGTCAACTCGCTGAACGAGGAGAAGCTTTAGCGTGAGCGTGTGTGTTGGGTCGTGTGTTGTGTGTTGCATGGATGCGTGAGTGTTGCGTGCGTACATGTGTACGTGTGAGTGTTGCATGCATGCATGCATGCATGAGGCTTTTACTCCCTACCATTAACATGTTCATATTTCAAGCTTCATTAAAACGCTGCATGCAAGAATTAAGAGAAAACTCACCAATGCGTGTAGGTCTTTTGTTCCTCACGCATGCATTCCAATTAATACGTTCGTAAACACAATTTTCTTGAGGAAAACCAGCCCATTATTGAGTACTTTTGGAAAAAAAATCTTTGGGCACTCATCATTTACTACTACCTTGGTTGATGATTTTTTATTAACTTGCCTCCGTCCTGGTTTATTGGTCCGCTTCGTACTAAGTGTAAAATTTTGACCATAAATTTAACTAATAAACTGTCAATGCATGTCATAAAAAACTATACCATTAAAAACTATGTTCAAATTTGAATCCAGTGATATGATTTTTGGTGGCATGCATTAACATTTTATTAGTTAAAGAGATTGTCAAAGTTTGACACAAAATACTAGTAGTACTCCTACATTATTGGCATCGGGTGCCTTGGCCAATGTTTTTTGTTGTTAGACAAGATGAGAGTAGAGGCATAGGGATACTGTCAATAGGAAATCTTGCCGATCCATTATTCCCCATCTCATTTAGAGAGAACTATTCACGTAGTCTTCACAGTGAAGTGACAATACATGCTGCAGTAGATGGGACACTTAATTAATAACCTAAGCCAGCGTGTTGGTGTTAGAAAATCAGCCTTACCCTGTACTGCCATCATGTTTGCCAGTGAAGAACGCTTCCGCAAATACGCCTACACACCTCTCTCTTCCATTAACTAACATATGGACCCTCTTGAGGTAGACCCACATGTCATCGGTTTAACTATTTACATTTCAAAGGATGGTATATCCTCGTAGTAGTACTAGTAGAATTGAGATTTAATGCACTTTCTTGCACGTCTTTCCCTCTTATTCCTCCTCTCTTCCCCATTGTCGGTCGCACACCATCCCCCCCCCCGCTCACTGCTCGCCCGCCCGCGCCATCTTCCTTGGTAGCTCGCGCGTACCATATCCCCCCCTCGCTCACTGCTCGTCCACACACGCCATCTTCCTCGCTCGCCCGCCCGAATCGACTTCCCTGCTCGCTCGCAGGCACAGAAAACCCCAATCACTCAGCGCCCTAAAAAACCTATGGCAGAACCGACTGACACGCAGATCCGCGATTGGAATTCCCTCCCGGATGTTCTCTTGGAGCAATATGTAATCATATGGACTTGCTCAACACCGTGTGTCTGGCCGTATGCTCGGTGTCTATGTACCGTGTACTCATCTGCAACCGGGCGACCCTTTTCAAGACACCCTGCTTGCTGATGCCCGATCCTCGCAGGTGGCCCAGACACCAACTTGACGATCCTAGTGAGGTTGTCGTCTTGCCCCTCGACATGCTACCACTACCCGCCCACCTGTCCTTCATGCGTGGCCACTATTCGGCGGGCATGAAGGCCAACTAGATCGTCCTCATCCACTAATCCGGTAATCCATGGCGTCTCGTGGATATCTACACCCAACGAGAGATCACCCTTCCATTATTGGATACCGCCGGCATCGAGACGCGTCGAGCTTTTGCTACGACCTCTGTTTGTTGAAGGTTGTAATCTGCGAAGTGCCCACATCATTAGAAGACTACATGGATTACAAGCTCATTGCCTTGTTCGACATGGGACTAGCCTATCTGGAATCCAGTCGCCATACATGGTTATGGCTCATCATAAATCTTGTTAAGCCTCCATTTTTGTCTAATGCTATAGTGCACGGTGGCATCATTTACGTGGTCGACGCACAGATTGGCTGCATATACTGGTGGAATCTATCATCGTGTAATTGTTCATCTCATCTCATCTTTACCTTATGAATACGATTGCCTGTTGATTGTTACAAATTTAAAATAGGTAGTATGTCTATAACCACATCATTGCTATATGGTCCTCTCATTTCCTAGATTTTTATGACCACACATGTTATTGTTAGAGTTGATATGAGAACAATTAGCATCTAATGATGTTAGAATAGATATTATGAGTATAACCTCATGATTGCTATATGTTACTCTCATTTCCAAGATTTTTATAACCACGCATGTTATTGTTAGAGTTGATATGAGAACAGTAGTAACTGCAATGGTAGAATTTGAGTAGGCCCTAGCATAGCTATTTTCCTCTCATTTTTACATGATGTTTGAACCATGACATATTGCTAGAATATGAAAGCCATTGGCTTACTTTTTTAATTTGGGGTATGATTATGTCCACGACATTGCAATTCTGTGGCTATGATCACTGTTATAATTATCTTAATTCCACACATACTCTCAACATGATTTTATATTTTTGTCCTTTTGGTCTTCAATTTGATTTGTTGCAGCAAACGCAAATGCGCTAGCCTTCATAATTCCAAGACCTGGAAATATACAAGTCAATGGGTGGTGGTATATCGCTCGTTCAACTGACGGTGGTCATTTGATGCTCATTTGCATGTACCAAATTGACCAAACCATTTCATCAAACCACATGCAGTACAATGCCTGGGGCGTTCGTGACTGTGATGGCTATGGCTGCGTTGTGTTCGAGAAAAATCTTATCTCCGTTGGGCCGGGCATATTCAACTGGAGGCAGGTCTACAGCCTTGGCAACCACTCCATGTTCCTCGGGCTCAATTATCCGATCATCCAACCAATCATCGATCATATCATCGGCGATGATTATCGTGCTATGCAACTTCCATTTGCCAGGGGGACTGTGTTTACACATCATACCATGGGTTTCATGAATCACCATATCCAGAGATTCGTCGACACAACTTGTTGCCAGATAACCTTCAGTGTGTGATGTTCCTCGGGCTCAATTATCCGATCATCCAACCAATCATCGATCATATCATCGGCGATGATTATCGTGCTATGCAACTTCCATTCGCCAGGGGGAACTGTGTTTACACATTGTACCATGGGTTTCATAAATCACCATATCCAGAGATTCGTCGACACAGCTTGTTGCCAGATGATCTTCAATGTGTGAAAGACATCAAGCTTCCAAGCGATGGCGTTGGAAAGCTGGTAAAAATCCGCATCTTCCATATATCTATAGTTTTTTCAAATTATATATGATTTAAAAGTAATTTAAAAAATGGTGAAATTCTTGGCGAAACGTATTTTTGCATTTTTTTTTCACAATTTTTTTGTCGGATTGATACAAATGATACGGCGTTGGAAAGCTATGAAAAATACGCAAATTTTTCGTATAGAAATGTTTTTCTAATGCCTTACAGTTTTAACTCAAATTTGAATACGGTGAAATTTGATTTCGAACACGATTTTTTTAAAAGTTTGTCAAAATTGGGCAAGTAATATATCGTTGGAATGATATCGAAAATGCAAAATTTAGTCATGTTGAATATTTTCTCAAATTAGCAACCGTTAAAGAGTAATTTTGAATACGGTGAGACCCATTATGTTGTTTTTCCGGTCGAAAAACAGAGTACTCGTACTGATTTATTTATGTGTTTGTACTGATGTATTTTTCATAGTAGCTTTGAATGGTTCCGAAACAAGAGTACTTGAACGAATGTATGTATGGTTTTGTACTAAGCGTGTTTTTATATACTAGACTTTACTATGTATTTTTAGTATAATTTTCCTCGTAACTTTTCAATGGTATCATCATGCCCGAAATTGCATAGTTTATATCGTTTGAACTGGATGATTTTTTTAATAAAATGAAAATGTTTTATATTTTGTACTTTTCTGATTGTAGCGCATGAACTTAAACGTGGTTCATGATTGTAATTCAACTTTTAGCATTTTACAACTTATTATTTTTTTTGATGCACTTATTTCGGACGTCATGTTGAACTTGTTTTTTTAATCAAGATTTTCTCGTGTTCACTTTTTAAGTTGCCTTTCTTCCTTTTCTTGAACTTACTGTCTCTCAAGTCAGGACAGATGCTATGTTTTTCTTCCAACTAGTATCAAATTTCTCTATACACATATTGAATTGTTTCCGCATTTGATTATTGGATTGATGATATAATACATGTTGAACTGTTGCGCCAGGGCGATAAACATCTATGCATGTGAGCTATTAATTTACATTGAAATTTCATCAATAAACATACATGATTTTCCTTTATGTTCACACACGTATTTGCAGACATTTACATACATATGCATAGCTCCACGATCATAAACATTTTTTGCAAAAACACATCTACAACAACAAATCTTCTCCTGTAGCTTCTACAACAACAAAGCTCTTTCCCATGAACTTCAAGGCAAAAATAAAGCTCAACATCACAGGTTTCTTTTTTGTTTAACTTTTTTCCTTCTCCGGATTCTTTTGAGGCTATAACGGTGAACTTTTACGTGTATCTATGAACATCAAACAACATTAAACAGAACAAGATCCTTGCGGCTGCGAACGAGATCGCTGCAGCATTAGCACCTGCATGCTTTTGGACTAATGTATTTTCTTCATCGAACGGTTGTAACATGATGACTAGAAGTTCGATACAAAGCCAAATGGTACGATCTCAAAAGGCATAGTTATTGAAGTCAAGCAACTAGGGAAAGTTTCAATGCTTCCACATCATCGATACTTGACTTTGAGTACTGCTACGCCAGGTAAGCTAGGCCATTCTTCTTCAGCAAAAACCACTTAAGCACTTGCCTTTATCACAGTCGCCAGGACCTACAAAGATCTTCATGCATTCATCATTGCGAAGCCTGTCTATGCAAGGCTTACCAAGTTCAATGGTCGTTGTTGCACGAAAATCAGGTGACACCCTACTGGCCGACGATGGTTCTTGGCCAAAACTCCTGCAGATCCTCAACGGAAAGAAGATGAATCACAAAATTGACATTACTAAGTACTAACTTAGGTTTTGATGTGCTTTATTTAATGAAACATACGAGAAAGTATACTATGTCCAAGAATCAACAGCAAACCAGTAAGAGAAACACCTGATAGCAGGCCGTGATCTATCTCCACTCATGACCCAAATGATCAATTAGAAAAATAGGAGGAAGATACTAACAAATTAAATAATAACAACCTAGCGCAAAGATCTGCCATGCAAAGATCCATCTAATGTCTAACTAAATAAGAACACATCAACTGTGTGCAATTAATATTAAGAGGCGTCACCACGTAGCAGAAGATGCGAGCAGGACAGAGCGGCTGCTTTTTGCACTAGAGAATGGGGAGGACGGGGACTCTGGTTAAGCACAGGGCGGCGGCAAATGCCAGATCCAGTCCGTAAGCAAGAGTCTGGGCCGTTCAGATGAACGCTCACCCATGGATGATTTTCCATACAAGAAACTAAACAAGTACTTTATCAAAAAGAAAGTAAACAAATACATGCACGAGAATAGCGTTGTGCTTATTTTATGAACCAATAAATCTGAATTATTTCTGTAACACACATCGAACTGATAGATGTACTTATCTATGAACTGATGAACAAGACTAATGTCTATCTGGGCTCTGATTTGGACACAAACGAAAGAACACTATTTTCTTAGAAGTTCCACTATCTTGAAGGATACGTAAATATAATGTAGAACTACGAGCTTAAAAATATACACACAAACACATGTCTTCAGCAAACCAACCCATGATCTTTTATACAGTTCTTTTGTATCTGCATATCAAGTATTTTTGCGCATGATCTTTGTAAAATTAGAAACTAAACTATGCTTTGTCCCCGGTAAAGTCATGACCAAATTCAGCATTTCAATTCCAACAGTTAAAGATCACAGGCAGTAGTCCATCAGTTCAACCGTTCAATTCAAACAGAAGGTCACAGGTTCATAACCAACTTTTCAACGGTTCAGTTGAAAATTCAACGATTCGATTTTCAATAGATCAAACCAAGGAAGACAACTGACCGAACGGGTGTCCAACGGCCACAGCTGCTCACAGCGTGCACGACAGTGTCCAACAACCTCTATCCTGGCTCATTGCGAAACGACGTGCAGGGCGCAATCCACGACCTGTCATATGAGATGCAAAAAAGAGTTAGAGAGGGCATAAGCTAATTTTTAGAGCTGATTATGATGTAGCATTCCAAAAAATAATATACTTTAGCCCATGAATGCAAAGTACTCCGAACTCTGAACTTTTCCGGAGCTTTTTGTTGAACTGAAGCATGCTCCGGAGCAGGACGAGATCGAGCGGATTGGGAGGATGCTGAGCACAATATTAGAGATGTCACTGAACTCTGGGACATCTATACTACAAGAATTGAATCTACAGCAATCTTGAACTTTCAGGTTCCAATGCAAGATAGCTACAAATTGCTAAAATCAATCACCAGCAGAAAAAACACCAAAAGGTTCTCCAAATGGTTGCTTAAGGAAGAGCCAAAGCTATTTTGGGGTGGCGGACGGCAGCAGCATGTGGGCTGGGTTGTCATGCACCAGGAAGGATGAGGAAAACGGCAACCCAGCCACTATAGTGGAAATAGGAGCTGACGGCCGTGGACTGCTGCTCGGCATGAACTCGACCGTCCAGATGCCACGAGACTGGACTGGGGACGGCGCTGGACATATTGGAGCAGTGGCCAAGGAGCTTAGAGCAGCAGTGTACATCGGCAATGGACTGCTCGCGCACAAGGAGATGTACTCTCTCCTGGGATGGAGGGGCGAAGTGTGTGCCTCCTGAGCCGCGGGGTTGTCAACACCCCGGTGTGGCAGCGGTGAACGATATGGGCGGTGCGGCAATGGAGCCCCACCGGCAGTGGCAGGAGGCTCAACACAATCGGCCTAGTAGCTGCGATGGTGAACGGCTTGGGGCGGCCGGGTTGGACTGCTGGTCGCCTAATTCATTATCCAACGAATATGCTCGCCTAATTCCACTAACAACCTGTGAAGGTCCTAGAACATCTAATTCATTATCCAAAGAATGTGCTCGCCTAATGACTTGTTTATTATCACTGACACTGAGCCGGAAAAATCTCAAATGTTTCGGTGTCAATAGTCTGGGACTGCCATTCCTGCACTTGTAGACTCCCGGGAACAATCATAATAATGTATCAAGTCAATACAACCAGAAAAAAAATCACCGGTATATTTTGCATTATGAGACTCCTAAGACACCACATATTGAACCTTTTGTGCAATTACGTTTGAACTGTTTTTTATGCAAACGTTTTTAAAACTTAGTTAAAGTAGTATTACTTTTTGTGGACACGAGTTCGTCAATCAAATGCAACCAGACTATAACACAATTAGTGTAAACATTTGTAAAACTTAGTTAAAGTATTACTTTTGTTTAAAACACCACATAGTTGAGTGCTTGCTTAGTACCTATATTATCTTAGGACTTTATCCTGTTTTCATCACTAGTAAACAGTTCATGTACGTGCTATTCTCCCATAGGAATTAATACAAGCACCATATGTGCTAGGAAGAACAGGGCACTTGAATCAGAATTGACACTGAAGAAACTCGCTGAAAATCATCACTTATTTGGGTGATATATCTAAACTTACAGAATTTTGAAACTTGAACTAACGATATTTCTGCACAGGCACCAACTATTCTGTGTTTTTTCATGTAATGACGATAGAATACACACCGAATTAATATTAAGTTTAGTACAAAAATTCTCCATTCTTGAACTGACAATATTTCTTCTTGTGGACTGAAGAAAAGAGAACATAAATGAACACGGAACTGATGATAGAGTACACACTGAAGAAAAGAGAATTGCTTCTCTATGAACTGACGATAGAATAGAATACACAAAAAATTTAGTATTATGTTGTCACATTTTTTCATGGCAGGCTGTACAAGAATGACAAGGAAAAAAAAAGAATCATTCACATGCGAGTCTATCTTAGCTAGTCTTAACACACGAGTAACCTGAAACCCGTAGTGTGCCACCATTAAAGCACTTGGGGGTACGAAGAAATGGAATCATCTGGGTTCCATGTGTGAATCATGGGAGCTCTGTCTTCTACAAGGACTGGAAGAACAAAGGTATCAAAAAGAGCTAGATGAGGCACGCATTCACTGAGCACAGCCACTCACATGACAGATGACACGGAGAGCTAGATGAGGTTCTCTTTGACATTTGATCAAACATAGGCAGCGCCAAGAATGGCCAGCACTGCATCGGCAGCTGGACGAATGCCTCCAACTGAACTTTACACTACAATAAGGCTTGAACTGAATGAAATTTAGAAATTGATCTGAACTGAAAAAGAAGCTAGACTTGCTCCACTACAATCTTTGAACCTCTTACATGAACAGTGCCTCCTGGTATCATATAGGCACTAAGCAAAAGATTTTTTGTCAGCTAACTGAGCTCCCACGGTTCATCAAAATTGTTCTAATTAATGGTAAACTTTTAAAACAAAAATTTAACTCTCACAGATACAACACAATCGACAAGTTCAGTGCACATAATTTCCAACCAAACTAACTCTTGCCATGGGGTGGTGAAAGGAGGCATGGTGTCCGGCCGTGTAGAAGCATGGTGGCAAGGGTTGACCCCAATTCAGATGTCATGATTTAAATGAACTATAACCAGTAGTATTTTTTGTACTTCTCATGTACTAATTCATGGACATGCTGTTAAATACATGACCATGTAGTAATTTTGAACTTAATTATAATCTCATGGACTTGTTCTGTTTCTGTAGTTGAACTGATGTAGGTCCTTGTGCCGAACTTCTACTTGCTATTCTGAGGTCTTTTAATGAAAACTTACTAAAGAAAATAAAGGGGCGAAGGATGTTTTCTGGTATGGAATATGAAGAGGAGGCAAGCAGCTGCACTAGCATTTTTTTGCCTATCGTTGTCCTTCGTTGGGCGCATCCAAGGCCACTGTAATACATAAGAGTGAACACAAGTTCAGAATTAGTGAGAACACAAGTTCAGTAACATGGTTAGTTCAGTACCATATATAAGCAAACAGGGCTGAATTATCATTAGTGCAAACGCATAAGCAGCTGAACCGTGTAACTTCATTGGCATACACGAGCAAGACAGTGAAGAACTATCTCTTTTTCCTCTAAAAACAAGCAGAATAGAACAAGCTACAATACAGATAGAAAATCATATCTGCTAGAGAGAGGACAGGGGCATGTGTGAAAGGTCACCTGCCGTAGTTGTTGTATACATGATGGCTATTTCAAAAAGCCGACCTTCAGTAGGTGGCGAAGGTGAACGGCCGGCGAGCTAGCGGTGGCCAGAGGAAGAACAAGCCAGCGGTTGCCCGGCCAGCCGGCGAGCCA